>NC_028646.1:81776230-81873095 GCF_001406875.1 Solanum pennellii
CGAAATGAGGGGTATGCCCGCTTCGGGGCTCGTTTGACCTTCAAAATGGGTCGGACAAGCCGTAATGGCCAACCGTATGCATACAATATCTGCGTATCTTGTATAAACTTAAATATTTAATTTTTTGTGTTGATTGTTGGGGGTAGGGGTGGGGGTGGTATGTTAATGGAATTTGTGTAAATATTTTGTATAATGTTATGTACTTTGGAATGAAATAATTTTGACTCCAACATTTATAACATTTATATATTCATTTTCCTTCCATTCTTAATTTTTTTTTCTCTAACAAAACCTTTGTCTAGTTTAGTTTAACTATCGTTTATCATAAAAATTGTTATTATTAATATTATAGAGTGGATAAATTTCACATAAACACTAGTTGCATACCATAATAAAAGGTTGAAGATCGAAATTTTTTTCTTATTTAAAGGTGTTGTTAATTTAGTCTAGACGTCAATCTATGAAAGTTTCGAGCTCAACTCTTTCTTCTGAGAAATTTTCGACTACATTATATTGAGTTACACGTATTCAAGTCTTTTATTTATCTACCGTTCATATATATATATATATATATATATATATATATATATACATACACGCGCGCGCGCAAGGAATAAGTAAACATTTGAATATTTTGATATATAGAAAGATAATTACATTCTATATTAAGCTTCATCAATTCAACACATGAGAAGTGCACAGACATGTATAGTTCATATTTATCAACTCAATATTAAAACTTTAATAATATTAAATTTAAGAATTATAAATACTTGAAATATTAAAATATTAAGTTTGAATACTAATTAAATAGCCTAGTGGAAACATGTTCATGATTCACAATTCAAAATAAAAGAAGAGGGTATTGTTCTTTTACCAATCATATATATGTAAACTCATATGTTAATACTAATAAATCCACATTGTGATATGCATATATATAATTTTTCAAACATAAAATAATATAAAACAAATATATGAAACACAATCTAAAAGATATTGTTCTCATTAATAAAAAGGAGAGACAACTAGAAAGAGAAAACATACCATTAATCCAATTTTTAGGAGGTTGAAAATAATATCCATATCTGAACAAATTTTTAATTAATTCAGAATTAGAAGATAATCTAACTAGAACATCACGAAAAACAATTAATAAGATGCAATTATCATGAATGAAGAGGGAAAAGATTTTGAGTTTTATTACTCAAATTTTAAACTTCGTGCTTAGTTAAATTAACTCATATAAATTGAAATGGAGGAACTACCTAATATTTAATAATACGCGTTAAAAACGAGCAAATAACACAATCTCACTAGTTTAGGGCTTAATTTCGTGTCCTCCTTTTAATTTTTTCAGAATTACCCTTCTGTACGGATATTTTTGAATTAATATACTGTACATTTGGGCCACAACACTAAAGGGCCGAATATTTTTAAATTAATATACTGTATATTTGGGCCACAACACTAAAGGGCCGAATATTTCTGAATTAATATACTGTATATTTGGGCCACAACACTAATGGGCCGAATATTTTTGAATTAATATACTGTATATTTGGGCCACAACACTAATAGGCCGAATATTTTTGAATTAATATACTGTATATTTGGGCCACAACACTAATGGGCAGAATATTTTTGAATTAATATACTGTATATTTGGGCCACAACACTAATGAGCCGAATATTTTTGAATTAATATACTGTATATTTGGCCACAACACTAATGGGCCGAATATTTTTAAATAAATATACTGTATATTTTTGTTTAGGCGCCATTTAACATCTTCTCCAAAAGTTTCTGCCTTCTCTGTACTTGATTCAAGGAGAAGTACAATGGGTCAAAATACTGGCGATTCGGTAAAATTTTTAAAAATTTTGTTAAAACTGTGTCGGATTTGATGTTTTATTTCTGAAAATGTTTCTCCATAGTTGTTGAATTGGTATAAAAAAAAAATTGGAGCTTAGTTGGTTCTGAAATTTTAGTTGATAAAGGTATATTTTTCATGTATGTATAATTTTATTTTATTTTAAAGAAGTGTATATAGGTTTTGTGACATCTGATGATAGTACATTGTGTAAAATAAGGCATGGAGATAGAGTTTGATACATTTTAATGATATTGATGCGTAAATATTTGTTTGAAAGTAAGTGATAAAGAGTAAGAGTTTGGATATATTTCTACCCATGAGTGAACGAAGTTATTTTTCCAGTTTTACTCGGAGATAAGTCTCAATCGGAACAAAAAGAAGAAAGAATCGATGTGTTTGGTAGGAAGGAAAATGTTTTCCACGGAAAATGAGTTCTTAGTAAATGTTTTCTTGAAAAACACGTGGGTTTCTTACTTATTTTCTAATTTTTGGTAAGTAAGTAAGAAAATATTATCAGCATTTATATGTTATATTAGCAAAACACTATGGTTGCGGGATGTGAAGGGTGAGGGGGTCGGGGTGAGGGTTGAGGGGAAATGGATGGGCGGGGATGAGACGAAAAACTTGGGTGTCACTTATACAACTTGTTTTCTCTACTTCCATTAGGGAAGTCGCTTTTCTCATTTTTGAGGAACTTGTTTTTCATAGAAAAGATATTCTCCAAAACATTTTGTCTAGCCAAACATGAGAAAATTGAAAAAAAAAAATTGAATAATATTCTCCTCCATACCAAACACACCCTAATCCCTATCTTACAAAGGAAATGCCAGCTTATCTGGACTTTCTGGTTTTCGAAAGCTTGAGTTGGAGCTACATGAAGTGCATTGAGAACCATAAGATTTCAAATTCAAATTCCGTTAGATGCAAAAGCACTAGGTGATTTTTTTTTCATTTGGCTAAGCTTTGATGAACAAAGTTACGACTATATCTGGTGAATTGGAGTTGTTAATTTATGATTTGTTCATTTCTTTAGAATGTTCATGAATCTTAGGTCTATTCCCCTGGCTATGCGCATTAACAATAATAGACCTATTCGTAATGCAACTCTAACTGTGGCCAACTTTTTTACGCTTCATAACAGTTTCTTTGAGCCGTTCAATTAGTTTGTGTACATCAATGTGAAAGATCGTCGAGCACATTTCTAAAGAGTTTCAAAAACGTTGTATTGTTCAGGTTAGAAACTTCAGTACTAGGTTCTCTTTGCGATCCTTTCTAAAATGTGCAGAGAAGTTGACAGATAGTCAAAAGGATTCCATAAACAAGACTGGATTTGGAAATTTGCTCCTAATTCAAAGGCAAATGGTTTCCAAAACTCTGTTAGTTGAATTGATGGAAAGATGGGATCACGAGAAATGTGCTTTTGTATTTCCTTCAGGCGAGATAACCATATCTCTCCTGGATGTTATGTTAATTTTGGGATTACCAGTGACAGGAAATCCTGTTATTTTACGAGAGGATACACCTTTCTTAGACCTAGAAAGAGCTTTTGGTGCTTTCCCGCTGAGCAGAACAATCACGGTTGCATCATTAGAGCAGAGACTTGATTCACTTGCTGAGACCAACAATGAAGATTTTGTGAGGTCTTTCTTGTTATACATGTTTGGAACTTTTCTGTTTCCAAATACAAATAGCAAAGTTGATTCTCGCTATCTATATCTTCTCCGAGATATTGATAAAGTGAACAGTTTTGCTTGGGGAGCAGCTATTCTTGCAGATGTACTTTACTGGTTGTGCAGGAGAACGCAGAAAAAATCACAATATGTTGGAGGTTGTCTTATTTTTCTTCAAGTAAGTTTAACTATCTCTAATCTTTATTTTTATAAACTCAACTAATTTGTCTTTTGACGACAAGTATTTATGACAAATGATACATTGTATCCACTCTATTAACTCCAAACAGAAACCTCAAGTCTTTATTGTTATTTGAATAGATATGGTTCTTTGAACACATTGACATTGCTCGTCCACGTTTACTGAACTACCGCTCTAAGTTACCCCGTGTCTGCAATTGGAGAAGTATGAAATCTCATCGAAGAGAATGGTTCGATACCAAATTCAAAGAACTAAAGAGTGATCAGGTAATAAGTTTTATAGCAGTTCTGTTCCACTTTGTCTGATCTGAATTTACTTTCTGTCTTTTTCGGTTGTGAAAAAATTGTGTCTTTGTTATCTTGACAAGTTCTGATGAACCATTGAATCATTCTTTTGAGCGTATGCCTACTTGGCCATAATTCCTAATGCAAGAAAGAGAGAAAAATTAAACAGATCCTCTGGTCTACTTTTCGAGTTGCTTGGGTTTACAGACAGCAGTAAATGAAATAAAAGTTAGGAATATGAAGTTGAGGCTTTCTGATATTTTTTCTTCAGTGTAGTTTTTCCTTCTTTTCCTTTCCTTATATATATGTACATTTTCCTTCTGTTGTTGTCTTGTTATCTTCCATTCATAGCTTCTTAAGCACACCAAAGTTTGTGTTCTCATCAACATCAAACAGTGATTCCAAAGCATAAAGAATTGTATCATGCTTCGGAAAATTAACTTCTCGTAACTCTCACTTTCTCCAGATAATTCGGATCCTTCAACCGACTTCTGATGAGTCCAAAAGTGACACAATCAAAGAGTTGATAGAAGCAGAAAAGAGAAGATTGGCTGACCTGAAAACACGATCTTCAGTTGATACTTCGCCTCCTATTGTAAATCTTCCTTCCTCTTTTGCCATACATTTTTTAGCTTCAAGCTCTTTTAACGAAATAAGTTACATTAGCGATCCATTCTTTGCCAGTTTAGTTAACTTTTTGTTGATCAACTCCTTTCACTTAATAGGACCATCCTGTGACAAGTGGATGTGAGTCGATGGATCATTTGATCATTGACCTGGAAGCTGAATCAGAGAGTGAAAGTAATAGACCACTAGCAAGTGGAATGCAAAATCTGTCTTCTGATGCAGTTAGTGTGCGTGAAACTGTAGCAGAGAGTGAAAGTAACAGACCAGTAGCAAGTGGAATGCAAAATCTGTCTTCTGATGCAGTTAGTGTGCGTGAAACTGTAGCAGAGAGTGAAAGTAACAGACCACTAGCAAGTGGAATGCAAAATCTGTCTTCTGATGCAGTTAGTGTGCGTGAAACTGTAGCAGGATCTTCTGCATGCCACTACTTGGATAAAGAAAAAGAACCCACAGAGCGTTCACAAACTTCAGGAGCAAATGTGGTTATAGTAATCAGTAGTGATGTGAGCTTGACAATCCACTTATGTTTCTTGCTTATATTTGGTTTTCTTGAATATGACTAAATGCATGGGATGTTAACGTCTGTTTACGCAGGATGATTGCGAGGATGATCTGCAGAAGGAAAGCCAGACTCTAGAAGAGCAGATAGTTCATCTTAAGAACGAAATTGGTGACTTGACTATAAAGAACAAGACTCTGGAAGATCAACTATCCTCAAGTCTAAAATTTGAAGAGCAGAACAAGAAACTAATGGATGAAATTGAGACTCTGCAACAAGAAAACCAAGAACTGAGTGCATCAACCAACAGAATTGTGACTGGATTACAGAGAATTGTCTTTGATGATATCACAGATGCATTGGATAATGGGATGATGGAGAACAATGTTTGAAGCAAATCTAAATTGGTCCATTCAGATGAATTTTTGTCATCTTTTGTCAGATCTATGTACTGATCAAAATGTAAATATAAGTGCAGTTCATACAGTTCTGCTGATGATTAAACTTAACTGCACTTGTTCTTGAATTGTTCTCTTATTAGCTGGAAGTAACATTTCCCACATATACTACATATGATGAAAACATACAATTGTGTCAAAATTTGAAGAAATTTACACATAACTACCTAAGGTATACATACTTCTTTCGAAGGGAACTCTACCATCAAACAATGATGGTAAACATGCATAAGAAGAAGAAAACCCAAACCATATACACCAACACGCCATCGTTACGTACTTATAGAACCAAATGCAGCATGTTCAGAAGCAGTATCAACTAATAATTTAACAAGGAATACTTCAATCTCAAAACAATTCTCCCCTTTTCGACACCAAGTTTTCCACCTGTTACTAACCAGTGGCCAGGAGGATCTTGAGGCCCCTTACTCATCTCGGTCATGTCAACAAACTTAGCCAACTTATTGCCGACAATATTCTCCCCTGTAACAGAACTAGCGTCGCCAATGCTATTCTCACAATTGATCTTTTTGTTCGACTTATCATTCGGGGTATGGTCCCACAGTGATCTTCGTATTGTGCATCCTGGTAGCCTTGAATACAGAAGCTTCATATACAACACATTTCTTGACCCAAAGTCCCAGACACCAAGCTGTGCTCCCGTCACTATGTAAACACCAGAGTGATCATCACCTATAAACGTTTCAGGACACTCAATTGGTGCAGTACTAACATGGGAAAAGTTCTTCCATTTCACTGGCTCAAACCACCTACTATCCTGCTCTTCAGGGCCCTGCCACTTTGGAGCGCCAATTGCTACATGAGTGTCCCAACATGGCAGAAGGATCTTTGGAAGGTTGGTCAGATGTTGAAGATAGATGCATAATCGATTTGACTTGGAACCTTCAAGAGTTAACCGCATGCCAGTCACAGGCTTACGCCCCACAGACACCTGTAGTAAAACAACATTAGCTCAGAACATTGATAATTTAGTAAATGGGATAAGAGAGCCCGGGATGGATTAAAATAAGACTATCAGATGAAGATACATATAACTTTCAATATGTTCTAACCCTTGACTTCAAAATTATTCAAAGTTTATATCATAAATTACAGCTCTTTTTAATCTAAATGGAATAAGAAAATCAGTAATAGGTATCACACTGAATTAAAATTGACCAACAATAAAGCTAACCTAATGGACCCTTAGGTTGTAACACTAGGACTAACATTGATTTATGATTGATAGCTTTTTTGGAGGTAATTTTAAGTCGGACAAACTTTCAGGACAAAACTTATCATTTTCTCCATCAGTATAAAATAAATTTAATATTTGACAAAAACTCTATTTCCAAAAACAGAAATCAGCATACTTGTTCTTGGCTAACATAAAGCTTTTGTCCCATCATGCTGAACTGGAGATGCCGGCAAACAGGTTCTTTCCGTTGTTGACCTGGAAATCTGTCCTGTACAGGGGCCCATACCCTTGGGACCTGAAACTCTAGGAAATATCTCAGCTCTTCAATTTGAGGCTTGTCTGCAAGCAATCATAAAATTTGAGTCATTTGTCTGACAATTTGAATCAAAGAAATGTCAAAACTTTGATAAAGAATATAACTTTTTACGATAACCAAGATAACTTACATTCGAGATAAAGACTTATAGCACGCTCCAAATGCTCCTTGCCTTTGATTCCTTCAAGCAGAAGAGTTATAGGGTAGAATGACATCTCAATGACATCTGGAGAAGATCTGACAGTTTTTGCCCATTGGGTGTGGCTTTGTTCCAGATCATCTCCTCCTCTTCTTCTAAAAATGACCGTGACATCCTGCATCAGATACATTGAAAGGAAACCAGATTCAAACTACTGTCTTTCATTACTGGCAAGATCAGAAAAATCAAATTTTACAGATGTTTAAGAGCAATCAAGAAACTGGTCGGTCCTACAAAATAAAATCATGAATCTGTTTTAACCCCCCCCCCAACCCCCCAACCCCAAAAAAAAAAAAAAAGAAACCAAAGGTTAGCAACAAACTTAATGTGAAGAAATTTAACACTAATAAGATCTAGGATAGACACTTAAATGTTTTACACTGCGTTTTGATGTAATAATGGAAGACAGATGCACTCCATTTGGACAAATATACGGGTCACTTCCCCAGTCAAGAAAATTATTGTTTAGAAATTTTTTGCAACAGAAATGGAAAACCAAAAATCAAGAAAATAATGAGCAATGGAACTGGTTACATAAAAGGTCCCAATTCAACAAATCTGCTACTTCTATGGCAACACGATGAAGTATGTAGATAGGATTTCCCCATCATCACAGTCTTGAAAAAATGCTGGTCAGTATGATGTTTTATGGATTTTAGGTGTGGAGTGACAGCAGGATGATGACTGAGAGCTTCTAGTACCGATATGAGCAGTGTGCTTGTCCGAATATGTTTTCATATAGCCGGAAGGAGCGCACGCCAAGTTAGATGGAGCAAGGAGGGTCCTGTCAAGTTGGTCCGCTAACGCCTTATCTTCCTATTATAAGCCACAACCTACTTCGACATTTCCAATTTGCCATAGAGAAACTGCTTCCTGCGTCTGCCGCCGTTGCAGCTCAATGGAGGAAGGAGGAGGGCCAGGGTGTCTGACATCAAATGTATTGGAATTTGAAAGCAAAGCAAGGATAGCAATTGCTTCTCCGTGAAGAGAGAGAGGAGAGTCGTGATACATCAGACAATTGGCTGGTCAAGGCAGCATACCAGTATACATGTGGTAGCTTTGGAACAAAAACAACCTTCAGGACTAAACCGTAATTATTATTTTGCATCACGGTAACTGACCAAGGTACACCTATGGCAAGAAATTATATTGGAGAACATAATACGAATCTCTTGACACATTTAATGAGACCACAGATTAAAACTAATATGACTTACAAATTGGTAAAAGAAAGATGTAAAAACTAAAATTGTCTTTTACAAGTAAGTTTTGACTGAAAAAGCAATTGTAAATGAATTTGAACTGTTAAAACTTTGGAATTGTATAGAACATATTATTATTTCATAACTCTCAAGCATCTTGGCAGTTACGAACTCCGAAAACATGACATCCCCTACATAAATGGAGTTGGACGTGATATCTAAAAGTTTGTGGCATTATAACATGACAAAAACAATTACATGAAAAATCAATTATTAAGAGGAACAAGGGTCCTTCCTTCTTGATATTCAAATGAGCATTAGGTTCTATGACAATTCTCTTGAGAATGACCCATCAGTAGTAGAAAAGATCACGCATAACTGTTGCACTTATTCAAAAAGCAATAAAAACTAGAAGAAAAGAAAAGAATAGAATAGAAAAGAAATGCCACAAACCTCTTTGCCATTTCCAGCAATATATGGAGCATTAGTGGGCTGGGGAAATATCCCTTGGCTATTGAATATTGACGGATCGCTAGACTGCACAATTAAATTGAGGAAAGGGATTGGGAAATTTGTGGATAAAGAAGACATCAGAAGACAAAAGACAAGCACTTTATTTGAGAAACCGTCTAAAACAACGATTTTTGTAAAAATAACAGAAAAAAAGGAATAAATTATAAAGTTTGAAAACGAAGAAAATAATGGAACTAGCCTTGTCCTTGTATTTCAATAAACCTGAACTTGTAAGGTTTTCTATGCTGGAGAACCTCTGATTTCCAATATCATGAACATAACTTTTTATTTCCATTGTGGAAAGAGGTGATGAAAGGTGCTGTTTAACATAAATTACATCTTTACCACCAATAGTTACAGATGTAATTATGTGAGTCCCAAAATTTTCAATGAAGCTGCAAGAGGCAGGCAACCCTTGTTAGCGAACAATAGAGGCTCTAAAACTTAATTAACATGTCAACTATATAAGCAAATTTCCCTTGTCGAAAGAAACTAATGAGAAATTCTAACCTTGCTAATGCGGGTGGGTCCCATGATGCTGGGACAGCTCTTTTAACACTTTCCTGTAACACTAGCGATGAGTTCATAAGTTGAAGCCTAGCAAGTGGTATGAAAAATCCATCCATACAAAGTGTCTTTGTAGTGGTAGCATCAAAATGCTTCGCACCAGTGAAACTGAATGCTACATTAAAGCTACCAAGAGGAGCATGGCCTGGAATATTAGCCTTTCTGTTAAAATATTCCACCATCTGCAGTCAAAAGCAGCACTAGAATAAGTAAACAAAGAAAATTATTTATTAAATAAAATTTGGAAAAGAAAAGATTAACCATATGTTGAGAAACATGCACAAGCATTAGAGAAAACAAATTAATGAAGATCCTTTTGGAGAACACGGATGAACAAGACATGGAAGACATCAGTGTGAACTACTCTGTTTTGCACTCTAAAACACGCCTGCCTCATGGATGGCATCACTGAATTTGCACTCCAAATACTCTCATCAATCAGTATAATGTCATCCGCAAATAACATACACCGAGGTACCTCATCTTGAATATACCACATCAATTTATCCACCATTAAGGCAACAGGAACGGGCTAAGAACTAATCCCTAGTGCAGCCCCATCTCAACTGGTCAGATCTCCTCCGAACATTCTCACCCGAGTTTTGGCTCCATCATACATGTACTTTATATGTAAGCTACTGGTACACCTCTAACCTTGGCATCACCAAAGGACTTCCCTCGAGAATTTGTAGTAAGCCTTTTCACGGTCAATGAACACCATATGTAAGTCCCTCTTATTTTCTCGACATTTCTCTACCAGACTCCTCACAAGATGGATGGCTTGTTGTCAAGTCATGAATTAAAACTAGTTCTCGGAGATGGACACACCCCTACTTACCTTCACTTTCACTACTCTCTCCCAAACTTTCATTGTGTGGCTTAGCAGCTTGATACCCCTGTAATTGTTGGAGTTTTGGATATCACCCTTGTTCTTGTACAACAGAACCATTTTACTCCACCTCCATTTTCGGGTATTTTAACTGTTGCAAAAATGACATTAACCAAACAGTTAACCACTCCATACCTGCCCTATCTGCACTCTTTCAAAATTCTATTGAGATCTCATTTGGTCGGGTTGCTCTTCCCTTGCTCATCTTATTGATAGCACTCTTAACCTCCTCAACCTTAATACACCTACAATACCCAAAATCTCGAATTTTGGAGTACTCCAAATCTCCCAACACAGTGTCTTTGCCCCTACTAAATTCAATAATTCGTGGAAGTAAGCCTGCCATCTTCACTAATTGAGGGTCTCTTCCACTAACAACTTGTCTTCCTATCCTTGATGCACTTCACGTGATTCAGGTCTCAAGACTTCATCTCTCTTGCCTTTGCGAGCTTGTACAATTTTTTATCTCCACATTTGTCCCCTAGTTCAACATACAGTCCTTCGAAAGTTGTCGTCTTTAATGTTGTAATCGCTAACTTAGCCTTCATTCTGTAGTCTTATAAGCTATGGTAATCCAAGGCTAGAGCCTAGAAGAGATGAGAAAAAATCACCGAGCGTTTTAGTCTCTACTGGGATTTGAACCTGAGATCTCATGGTGCTCCACCAGTGGCAGAGCTACAGTGTCCCGAATGTGTCCAATTGGACACCCTTTGGCCGGAAAATTATAAAATATATATAAGTAAAATACTAATTGCAAAGGTCAAATCTAGTACGTTGGCCCTCCTAAACACATCAAGATGCTACGACCCAGTGGTGTGAGGCTCGCTTGCTCACACTGTAGGCCTGGGTTTGAATCCCCACAGTTACATTTTGTAATCATTTTGATAGAACACTCCAATTTAATTATTATTCTAAGTTATTAACTTGTTCTTTAATTGTCTAAGCTAATTAAATTACATTCTTAATTAGAAATCTAGGTTTAGTAGCTGACTGAATTTTTGATGATTTTGACTTTTTTTATTCTTTTCATTAAAATTTGACATAAAACTGAAATGTAATTATTTAATTTAAAGTTAATAAACAAATTCTAAACTATTTCTGTAAAGCTGCTAAAAGCGAACAAAAGAACACCTTGTTTGATTTTGCTTCCATCATTCATGTCTCGTTATTGTTGTCATCACCATAGATTAGTGAAAGCTTGAAATGTAAAATTGATTTCATTTTAAGCTTAATCCCCCCCACCCCTACCTTCTTTTTTTTTTTGCTTTGTTAATTCGCTTTATATTAAAGTAAACACAAATATTATGCAGTTTGGTTTTTAAAATTTTGGAACATTTATTCGTGAAAAAAAAGTAATATTAATATTGTGTAGTTCAATTTTAATTTTTTCAATGCATCCATTTGTCGAAAAAAAATTGCTTGGACACCCTTCGAAAAATTCTAGCTTCGTCACTGTGCTCCACTTACTTTATTGACCACAAGACGTCAAGATCATACCCTTGAGTGCCTTCCTGCCTTTAATTTTCATTAGCACTTATATACATAGTTATTATTAGGAACGTCAAAAACTTAAGCAGCATCAGGATACTTGCAAGGTTTTTATTCAGTGGCATGAGCGCACATATAACGTGTGAGTTAGACATACATCACAAGTTAGAGAACCTAGGACAAATATTTGGTACTTAGGTAGAGAACGGTAGAAGGTGTCAACCGAGCTTCAAACCGTGTGCCAACTGGTCCACGAGGATTACACAACAACAATAACATACCATACCCAGTGGAATCCCACAAAGTGGGGTTGCGAGAGTAGAGTGTAAGCAGACCTTACCCTTACCTCTACATCTCAAAAGTAGAGAGGTTCTTCCCGATAGAAGTAATCCAGCTAAAGACAAAAACAGCATATAGTAACAGAACACAAACAACATCGTCGAGGACTACACGGCTATAAAAGAACATCCTGATACTTCTAGAGAGCATCACTAGATTGACATTAAACAGTACAACCAACAATTCTATAATTTAACAAATCAAACACAGAGCACCAAAAAACAGTGAACCAGAGCAGACATACCTCATTATAATTGCAAACACTAGAGCCGTCACGACCGCCGGACTCCTGAAAGTTATTAATATCCCTTGAAACATTAGGCAATACTAGGTTATCATATAATGAAAGATCCCTTGTATGGTCTTCATCAATCTCTACAACCCTAGAACCAGCCACCCCTTTACAGTAAAGCAATCTTGTATCATAATTCACATCAAAACCCCTTCCTAAGGCCTGTGCCGCATTTAAAGCAGTATGATAAGCAGCTGCGTTTTCTTCCATTACATCCCCAAAAACTCCAATCTAAAGCTCAATCCAACGCCAACCCAAAAACCCAAATTCAATTTGAATCAAAAGGGGTGCTTCAAGAAGTCCAAAAAAGTATGAAGTTTGAGTCTTTTTTCAGATCAGATAGTCAAGAACCAAAACCCCCAAATTGTAATCTTATGAAATCAGAAAAATCAAGATTATGAGAGTCAACAAAAGTAAATCAGATTCTTGGAAGTTTGACTGAGAAAAAGATTTACCCAAAAAATGGTGAAAGAAGCTGATGTTGAATCTACCAAAGAAGATTTTGTGATTGCTCAATCCAATGGCTCTCTTTTACAGTGTGTTGTACATTTTGTATTGTATGTATCTAACCATTGTTGACTCTTCAAGACATTTCTTTCCTCTATTTTTATTAGTTATTTAGACAAATTCACACGTGGCTTATACACATGAATTTATTGGTTTGACTAATATGAAATTGGGATAAAATATAATATTGAAAAAATTATGTGGCTTAAAAAACCTTTTTACTCATTACTTCTTTCTTTTGAAAGAGTTATACAAATTAAAGACATTGGAGTCCATTTTTATGTTGGAGAGATATTTAGTCCATTGGATTCAATTATTCAATTATTCTTATCTTGCTTTTTGTGACTCATTTGCTACAATGAGCTACCAAATGTGATTGTTTATTTAAATTATTGTGTGTCTAAATTATTATCTTCATTCAAATTTATTGTGTATGAACTATTCTCTTTTCTTTTATAAGCAAAAAGTAAATTTTTTAGAAGAAGATTTTGTGAAGGAGCAAACGCGATGATGGCCGAACCTGTAATTGGTGCTACTGTTCAAGTTTTGCTTGAAAAGCTGCTTTCTCTCACTATTGAGGAACTCAGTAGCTCAAGGGACTGTGATAAAGATCTTGAAATGTTGACATAAAACGTGTCCTTGATCCAAGCTTTCATTCATGATACTGAAGGACGACAAGTAGAGGATCAGGCTGTAAAACTATGGCTAACAGGCTTGAGAGAGCTGCTGAAAATGCTGAATATGTATTTGACAAATTCAGGTATGAATCTCTCAAAAGACAAGTGAAGATCTGAAACAATCCAATGAGAAAGGTTAGTGATTTCTTTTCTCATACAGCTTTTAAGAACAAAATGTCTCGAAAAATCAACAACATTAATGAAGAGTTGAGGGGTATCAATAAAGTAGCCAGAGACCTTGGTCTCCAATCACTCATGGTTCCTCCTCGGAAAATACTGCTAATTCGAGAAACAAATTTCAAAGTAGTTGCTTCGTGTGTTGTTGGCAGAGACAAGGATGTTGCTGAAATAAAGGAGAAGATATTGACCATAAGAGAGGATATTGATCTGTGCAACATTCCCATAGTGGGTGGGAGGTTTAGGAAAAACAATTGTGGCCAAGAGAATTTTCAATGATGAACAGATCGAGAAGCACTTTGAAAAGAGAGTATGATTATGTCTACCTGAAATGTCAAAATTAAGAGCTTTCTTGAACGGATCCTCGAAGCATTGACTGAGAGGAAAGTTGAGGTCCAGAGTAGGGATATAATAGTCAAGAAGCTCTGAGATGAACTGGCAGGAAAAAAAGTATTTGTTTGTCCTGGAAAAAAGGTATATCTATCTAATGAAAAAATTTATGATTACTCATAGGTTACTATTGTAAATCAAGTCAAAATCCATGAACAACAGGCAATTACGTTATGTAAATTTTCATTTGGACTTGTTAGAGGAATGCATTTTTTTTGCACTACTGTTTTGTCATGACATAATTTATTCTGTTCAAACAGGGTTGGTTATAATGTTCAACCACCACATTTGTTTTGTTCATGAGTTGCAGCTAGGAGGTTGGTTAAGGACCAATTTGAGGCGTATCTATCCATTAGGTTCAGCGATTCTCTATTCTGCTTATTGAATCCAATGGACAGATAACTACTCATCCTCCTCAAGTATAAACAAGTTAGTTATTGGTATATTACAGTTTCTTTAGCGTAAGAGGAGGTGAAATGTAGAGAAGAAAAAACTGATCGAAATGACTTCTATTCAATTTGCATCGATCAGTGGTGCTTTTGGATACTCTGATTGTACGTCGTTTGAGATTTTAAAGTAAGTTCTAAATCTTAGTAAATTGAAAACTCTCAAGAAACAATTCCAAGTCTCATATACGGTAGAGGTCTAATAAGTTTCTTAATAGCACACTTCTCATTACTTTCACTTCACACGATATTTTCTCCATTCATGAAAACTTTTGTGATTGAAGGACTTCAACAAAAAGAAAAGATAGGTTATGCAACGACTCTAACCAAATTTATTTTATAGTACTTCTCTTAAATTGTATCCAAAGACGAATTCAGAATTTCAAAAAATTTAATCTTCAATATCTACATTAAAATTTGATTGAATATAAATTAACATTAAAAGAATAAAATGTTTTCTAATAAAATCAATTCGAACTCAACTCCTAAGGAGACCTGCTTGCCATTCCACAAAATTTGTCGTTGAGAAAAGCCAGTACTCGTCTTCATCGTCTTCATCTCAGCCCTCCGTTTCAGAAACTTCAAGCACTATAAATATCTAACAAAACTCCTAAATACGCGTTGTTTTCCAACTTTTTCCCCTTTATTGCGAAAGTTCCAATGACCCTACAATTTCAACAAAGCTTCAAAACAAAGTAGCACAGAAAAAGAGGAGATTAGTTAAAAAAAAAAGAGAACTTTCTTCACAAATTACGACAACCCACTTAGTAAATCCACTTTATTTATCGACCCAGATAATCAATTGCGTGATTGATTGAGAATTAAATGGAGGGGTTTGTTGAGGATCAGCGGTTGAAGGAGGAAGAAGAGATGATTGAGGAGAGTAGTGATGATTGTACTTCGGAAGACGAGGGAACTGATGATTACCGGCGGGGAGGTTATCATGCCGTCCGTATAGGTGATACTTTTAAAGGGGGCCGGTATGTTGTTCAGAGCAAGCTGGGTTGGGGTCATTTCTCTACTGTTTGGCTTGCTTGGGATACTGTCATGTCCGTATGTTTTCCGCCATACCCTTTTCTTTTTTACTCAGCTTTTAGGTGCTGTCGATTTGTTTTCATCTGTTAAATATTAGGGATTGTGGAATTGTAGATGAAACTATGAAGACCCAAATCGGAATTTTATCTCTACATCCACTATTCAAATGTTGGATAGTACTACTATTAGTAGTAATAGTTGTTGTTATGAGTTTTTGTGTTAATGGGTAGTAGCTGAATAAATCCATTGAACTTTGATTACTTGTGATTTCGGAACATGTATTGTTTTTGATTGAGATTCGATATCTATCTCTTTAATCTATTATTGTATTATTTGTTTGGTTGAGTTCTCTATTGAGTTAGATTTGTTTACTCACCTAATTGTGCATAAGCATGAGAACTGGCAAAGTTCTTGTTAGAAGGACTAAGGTTTGCATTTTTGACTTGCTAGTGACTTTTTGTTTGTTCTGTTATTGTGTTTATCATAGTGAGTAGTAACATTTTTGTGTGTATGTTGTTGTCATAATGAAGCAATTTGTAGCATTGAAAGTACAAAAGAGTGCACAGCACTATACGGAGGCAGCATTGGATGAGATTACAATTCTAAAGCAGATTGCAGAAGGTGACCCTGAAGGGGGCAAAAGTGTAGTGAAGTTACTGGATCATTTTAAGCACTCAGGTCCAAATGGACAACATGTGTGTATGGTTTTTGAGTATTTGGGTGATAATCTCTTGTCACTTATTAAGTATACTGATTATCGAGGACTGCCTATTCACATGGTTAAAGAACTTTGTTTCCATGTTCTAGTGGGTTTGGATTATTTGCACAGACAGCTTTCTATCATACACACTGATCTGAAACCTGAGAACATGCTACTCTGTTCCACGATTGATCCGTATAAGGATCCCAAAAAATCAGGAGCTCCTCTTATTCTTCCTAGTAATATGGACAAGGCTTCACTGAAATCTGGTACTGTGAAGGGACGTGTAACATTCTATGCGAATTTAACTAATGACCAAAAGGTCAGAAGAAAGCCCAAAGAAACAGCTCAAATTGCAGGGAAGACAGCTGTTGAGTCGTCTCAATCAAACGCAGATTTGTCAAATGATCATCTTGCTGGTTATGCTAATGTTGATAGGTTGTCCAACTCTGATGCTGCAACAGCCAGTGGGAAAGAAAGTTTGGGTCCTAAGAGAGGCAGTGGTTCTAGACGGAGGAAGACGTTGGAGTCAGTCGACCTAAAGTGCAAATTGGTTGATTTTGGGAATGCTTGTTGGACATACAAACAGTTCACAGATAATATACAGACGAGGCAGTATAGGTGCCCTGAAGTTATCCTTGGCTCTAAATATTCAACCTCAGCAGATCTTTGGTCCTTTGCTTGCATTTGTTTTGAGCTTGCAACTGGTGACGTATTGTTTGATCCTCACAGTGGTGACAACTTCGATAGAGATGAGGTATGAGATTATGAATCACTACTTCCCCCATAGTTACTAGCATGTATTTTCATTTTTTGGTTTTGTCCCAATGTCTTGTTTCTATGTTTCAAGGGAGGACTACGTATTTGACCTGATGCCTGGTTTGTTCTTTATTAACTATTTAATTATATAGTCCTGTTTGAAGTTTCTAAAATAAAAAAAATAAATTTTGACAAGGATGTAGTAGTAGTCTAGTTTAGAGATACTTGTTGCTTTTAGTTCATCTGGTTTTTTCCAGAAGCATGTTTATTATATTTAAGGACATGGAAGATTAACTGTTTTATGGCTAAAAATGGATTAAAAGACTGTTCACTTAGTTTATAGGCACTGCTTGTACATAATTGTATAATTTGCTATGGACTGATACATATTCAATTTTATGTGTCTTTTGATTTGGATAAGGTATATAGTACTTTTAAGAGCTTTACTTATTTGAGTAACATTCCGTAATGCATTAGGTATTTGCACAAGCCAGTAGTTATTTGTATGAAAAAAGTGGTCTAATTTGCACTTTTCTTGCTTCTTTGTGTGATGCTGTCCTGTTGACTTTTGCTCTTCTATTGTCAAATATATCAAACATTTTCGCTCTAAGTCAGGTCAACTCAGCAGTTCAAGTCTTGAAAGTTGAACGGGATAATTAATATGCTCTAAGAAAATCTGATGGTACTGCTTTTATAATTAGAACAAGATAAATCTTTGTTCCAATAGCTGCTTTTGTAGAAGTTGGAGGGAATTGTATTTGCTGGGTTCAACAGTTAGTATAGAGTCTTCTATTTGTCTGTGCTTTACAATATCAATTGGAGCCTTGTAGAAAGAGATTTAAATATCCAGAATTCTAGCTGTTATACCGTGATCTTATTGCACCTGTTACCGTTTTTCTGGAATTTAGTATATAGACCGGCCAGTTTTTCTTTGCAGATATCCACATCAAGCTCAAATTACAGCCATATAATCTTTTGTATATTCGATTTTTTGGGTAACAAATTGAAAAAGAAGAGCAAATATAGAGAAATAGTGTCTTCGCTATTCATTTGAATGGTTACATATAAAATCCCGTTGACGAAAAGTACATGATTTCATGAGCTATATCGAAGTTATGCTGTTACTTTTTTCCGCACTGCTTAGAGTGTCTCCCCTCTTTTGACTTGTCTGATCTATTTTTTTTTTCAAAATGTGGATAATCATCACTTTTGTTTCATCCCTCTCTTACATTGTCTTTAATTGGACTTCTATTTGAAATATAGTGAGTAAGACTTCTATTTGAAATATAGTGAGTAATGAGAAGCTTGATATTATTGGATTCAACTTTTCATCAATGTTGAGATAATTCAATAAAACTTGAGGCTATGTGTCTTCTTCAGCCATAGAAGAGCGAAGTTCTATGCATTCTAGCTGATATCGGTTATAACAATGTTGTATAAGAACTTAAGAGGGTGGTAATGAACAAAAGATTTTCAAAGAAGACTTGATAAAGTAAGTATTGTTAATGGGGAGTGTAGGCAGCTTTTTCCTATTATGGATTCTGGAGGATAATAGATGTTTCAGTTTTGGGGTGAGCGTCTTTCAGTGCAAAGGGTTGAGTGCACATGTTGCGTATTGCATATTTTTTGATTTTAAACAATACTGAAAAGTTGTCAAAGAAGAAAGGTCAGTTTGACAAGTAGACCAAGTTATCTCTTAAATTGTTTGAAAAATAGACTATGTTATCTCTTAGTGGACACCGTGCTCAAATTACAAGACATGGGATCAAAATATAACTTGACCAACTGCATAGGTGATCTTTTTTTTGGATCGACTCATAACTCGATCCTTTTTATGATTAATTTCTAGTTTCTTTCTGCCTTCTGGATATAAACTTATGATTCTTTTTTTGTTTTGTCGTTTGCCAAAAAATGTTATTGTAATCTAATACTTAATATAACTCTGAGCATAGCCAACATATATTAACTGAAAACTTTCTTGAGTTTGGCAGGATCACCTAGCACTAATGATGGAGCTTCTAGGAACAATGCCTCGAAAAGTAAGAGAAAGCACCTTTAACCACTTCAAAGTTCTTACACTTGTATGCAGCCGCCATTTTATGAACATGTTATGTCCTTTCCAGATTGCCTTGGGTGGACGCTATTCACGTGAGTTCTTCAATAGACACGGTGACTTAAGGCACATCAGACGGTTACGGTTTTGGCCATTAGATAAGGTCCTCGTTGAGAAATATGAGTTCAGCGAGCGAGATGCAAAGGACATGGCTGATTTCCTGATCCCAATACTTGATTTTGATCCAGAGAAACGGCCAACTGCAGCTCAGTGTCTTCTTCATCCATGGATGAACGCAGGACCTAACAATTTGGAACCTCGTGTGCCTGATGCACGGTCTGAAGCCACTGATACTGTAAACTCTGAGCAAATTAAGAGAGACAAGGAAAAGAAAGAGGCAATGGAGGTGAGAATGGGGAAAATGTCTATTGTCTAGGACTATAAAATTGTCAAAGTTTGTTAGTCAAATTTTGATATTTCCATAGGAGCTTTAACCAGTTCATTTTCACCAAGAAATCTAGTATATATTGCACAAGTATAGTACTGGCATATTCTTTTGTTGTGTCTTAACTCATTAAGCCCAATATGTATAGTTGAGGCATTATGGCACCATATATTAGCTGAAAATCTTGACAAGTTTGTGTAAATTATATTATCCCTTTAATATGATGTTACTTGGGTCATTGGTTTATCGGAAACAACTTTTCTACCTTCACAATGTAGGGTTAATTAAAATTGTGTATACGCCATGCTTCTCAAACTCCACTTGTGGGATTACGGTTTGTTGTTGTAATATGATTATTGAGCTTTATAAATTTCAGTCCACACTTTATTTGCATTTTTTTGCTTTCAACAATCACTTTACTATGATTATTGAGCTAGTGTTCAACTCTAACACAATCACAACAATGACATACCCAGTATAGTCAATTTTATCTCAATCAAGTGAGCCACCGTTCAACTCAGACACAATCAATAACGATAGTCTTACAAGTGAAGTCTGGAAAAGAGCAAGGTGTATATATCTTTCTTTATCACAATCGAATGAGTCAGTGTTCAACTCAGATGCAATCAACAACGGTGACATACCCAACATAGTCTTACAAGTGAAGCCAGACGAAGAGTGGGGTGTATGTGAACTTTAATTTAATAAATGGTCTACATGTGCAGGATGCCCAAGTTCTGTAGATAAAAGGCAACAAAGAGGATTTCTAAAATTCAATGAAGTTGTTATTATATACTAATATAGAAAGATTTAATCTAAATAATTGGGAAACAATATAATATTTCTTCTGTTTCATTTTACGATGTTATAAGTTATATTTTAGAAGTTAAATATCTTATAATTTAACGTATTTTTAAAATATGATAAACCATAATAATTCTTTATTCCTTTGATAAAGAAGTATAAAAGATGATAACTAATTACATATACATGAATAAAAAGATAAACGTCTAAAAAAATATTAATTAAGATTGAACAACTTTTAATATTATATATTTATTTATTTTTTTGCATGGAGAATGTAAATAAAATGGAAATAAAGACGCATGGCATGAAACGTACGTCATGGTCTATTTGAATCCCCATAATATGACCGCTTCCTTCGCTTTCATTTTACCCACAAAAGTCAAATAGTAGGTTAGCCTATCGGACTAATAATTATGTTTAACGATTTGATTTATTAACTATTAAAATTTAAATATTCTAACTAGTTAACCAACTGATAAGATAATATAGATTGGTTAACAATGCGGTTGAAAGTCTTTCAAAAATATTTTTTTTATTTTTAAGAAATAGATATAAAGTTGTGTAAGTTTCGTCCTCACCAGATCATCGCACTATATTGTTATTGTAACAAATTAAATCACTGATTTTTCTAATGTTTATTTTATTGAACTCATGAAGTATATAGCATTGTTGAGCTAACTTTTTGCTCTTTAAATGAGATAGCTAGTGTGATTATTAAAGTCTTAAGATCTCAACATGCATTGCTAGTATGAATTTGGTATTGAGTGCCAATTTTATTTGAGGATGAAAGAATATGAACATTTCACGTAATATATTTTTTTGGACATATTTTGACATTTCACATGATAGTTTATTTCATGTCACTTTCACATTTCTATATTTGGTATATTCAAAGTACATTTTGCAAAAAACAAGAAGATAAATATTAATTACCTCATATTTTTAAAATTTTTACTTATTTTAAAAAAAAAAAGTATTTTAATCTAGGTCAATATTTTAAAGAATAACAATCTATAATTTATGTTTGACATATTCGTAATTTAAATAATATTTCAATATTTTGTACTCGGTCAATAATTAATTTTTTTACTTTTTTCTTAGTTTCTTAAAAAATAATTTTATTATGGTTAAATTGCGGCTCAAAAACACTTATTTTTTCCAAACAAACTTGGCCAAACACCTTGAATTTTCTAAAATAAGTATATCCCCTTTTCTTTTTTTCATGTAAAACAAAAAACAATTGTAACTATCCACACAAAATTTGGCCAAAACTGTGACAAAAAAAACAAGAAAAAATGGATTCTACTACTACTACTACTACTACTACTGATGATTCTTCTTCTTCTTCTTGTTCTAGTATTAGTAGTAGCAAAGTTTTGTGTTTAATTGCAATTTCATTGATTTTAGTTTCATTTTATTTTGGCTTAAATAGTTCAACAAGTTATGTTTATGCCAAGAATGATCATGAGAATATTAATCCTCCAATTGTTCAATTAGAAAAAAAGTTTATAAGCAATTTAGAGAAAGTTGAAGCTGGTCTTGTTAGAGTTAGAGTTGCTATAAAAGAAGCTCAAAGTAAAAATCAAACATTGGATGATCCTGAATATGTTCCTACTGGTCCAATTTATTGGAATCCCACTGCTTTTCACAGGTATGTTTAGTTAACTTTTTAAAGATTTGAACTTTTGAGTATATACACGCTCTCCGTCTCAATTTGTGTGACAGTAAATTTGACTGACGCTACTAAAAAGTCATTATTTTTCAATTAAATTTTCCATTGAAAATTGTTCGGTGGTTATCAACGTAGATATTTAAATTGAATCAGCAGAAAAAGAAAAAAATTTAAGAAGTTCACTATTTAAGTGAGAATGTGTTTTCGACTGTTTAATTTTTTAGTGAGATAATACGGAGAAAAATCATGTTATATAGCATAATTAATCACTAATTTTTTATGGAAATAACCTTCATTTCATTTCTAGTATTGTGATCTTTGAAACTAAATTTGATTAATCATCAATATCTCAAAAGGTATATTTATTTAAATTTTTGAAGATTTGAACTTTTTGTCATTAGAATTGAATGGAGCAAAAATCTTGATTATTTCTGTTTTTTAAGTATGGAGTTAAGATTGTTGAACTTTTGAGTATACACTCTCTCTGTCCCAGTTTATGTGATAGTGAATTTGAATGACGCTACCAAAAATAGGTCACTATTTACTCATTGAAATTTCATCTGAAAAATGTTCAGTAGCTATCCCCATCGTTATTTAGATTGAATCAGTGGGAAAAGAAAAAATGGAAAATTTTCATACAGAAAAATTATGAGTTTTCCACTATTTCAGTGAGAATCCGTTTTTCAACATTCATTTTCCCAGTGAGCTGGTTTGGTAGGAAATGAGTGTGAAAATCATGTTCTATATATAACACAAATTTTCTTGTGATGGGAAAAACCTATGTTTCTGGTAGTGTGATCTTTGAAACTGAATTTGATCAAACCATCAATTTTTTAAAATTTAAATTTTAGAAAACTATACGAATAGTACTATAGGTTGCGATTTTCCTCATGTCAATATGATGAAAAACTAGAAGTTCACGTTGTTTGAATCTTGAGGGAGTAAAATGAACTGAAACAAATGATTATATTGAGCTTTTGACAATGGAATTAAAGATTCTTTACTTGAGGCATTGCAGAAGCTACATGGAAATGGAGAAACATTTCAAGATTTTCGTATACGAGGAAGGTGAGCCCCCTGTATTTCACTATAGTGCTAGTGAAGGAATCCTTGGAATTGAAGGAATTCTGATTCATCAGATAGAAATTAGTAAGTTTCGGACGAATGATCCTGAGAAAGCTCATGTTTACTTCCTCCCATTCAGTGTCTTGTCGATTGTCAGCTATGTTTATGTTGTCGATTCTCGTTCATGGGGTCCTATGCAGAACACAGCAGCAGATTATATTGATAGTATATCAAGAAAATACCCTTATTGGAACAGAAGCCTTGGATCTGATCACTTCATGCTTGCTTGCCATGATTGGGTAAGTAATCAGAATAGAGACGGATTCAGAAGTTAAACTTGATATGTTCAATCTTAAGTTCTTATCGTTGATACTATAGCACATTATACTTTTGAAATCTGTTAAAAATTTAGGTACAAATGATAACTTCAAATCCTGGATTCGCTTCTGTTAAGAATTGTAACTCATGATATCAAGGTTTGTTTTGTTTGATGTCTATGGGAGAGACACTTCTTCTTATGTAATTGCTATATTGCAGGCTCCTACGATTTCATTTGCGGTTCCTTACTTGTATAAGAACTCGATACGAGTACTATGCAATGCAAATACCTCTGAAAGATTTGATCCTACCAAGGATGTGTCCTTACCAGAAATCTATCTCCCTCAAGGTAAGATGGACGGTTTAATTGGAGGTCCGTCTCCATCTCATCGTTCTGTCTTGGTTTTCTACGCGGGAGGTATCCATGGCTACATTAGACAAGTGCTAATGGAGCATTGGGGAAAGAACGATGATTCAGATGTGCAGATTCACGAGTACCTTCCGAAGAACATGTCATACTATGGCATGATTAGAAAGAGCAAGTTCTGTATTTGCCCGAGTGGTTATGAAGTAGCTAGCCCAAGAATGGTTGAGGCACTTTACATGGGGTGTGTACCTGTACTGTTGAAAGATCATTATGTAGCGCCTTTTAACGATGTTTTGAACTGGAATAGTTTTTCTGTTCAAATGAATTCGAGAGATATACCTAATCTGAAGAAAATCTTGATGTCAATATCTCAAACTCAGTACATCAGAATGCAGAAAAGAGGCCTTCAAGTTAGAAGGCATTTCGAGGTAAATTTTCCTCCGAAAAGATATGATGTTTTTCATATGATTCTTCATTCCATTTGGCTTAGAAGGCTAAACATTCAAGTCCATGATACTAAGGATGGATGACTACTACTTCACAAGAAGTATACTGTATTATTATTTGGCTATGTTGTTCGGATTCTACAAAAATATTGTTATACTCGGAGATAGATCCTTTAAATATAATGACGTGCTAAGTTTAAATTCTGGGTCAAACTATCGAGAAATTCACGGATAAATAATAAAGTTTAAATCCTAGATCCACCTCTGGATGTTCTTATCTTCGATTCATTTATATGAAGAGACAGTGAGACAAGAGTGTAATGTGGAAACTTTAACATTTATATATTCATAATAATCTTTCTGTTGATTATTGTGTAACATACAATAGATGAAGTAACCTTCAAATTAAATAGTTTTAGTAACTACATTACCACAAAAACTTACTAGTACTATATAAGCTTAAAACTTTTTTTCAACTCCAACAGCAACCATACAACACATAATTAAGAGATGAGATCAAACCCTTGCTCCAGTAAACTTTGAGCTAATTTCTCATTAGCTGCTTCAGAAGGATGGAATCCGTCCCAGAAGACGTAATCTGTCGCATTAGAGCACGTCCCTATAGACCTTACATTGCAAAGGAACGACGTTTCTAGTGTACCAGTTCCACAACAAGCCCTCCTCGATTCGAAGAATCCTGCAGGGAATTAACAAATGCAGATTGTCAACGGGAAATGTAATGCATTCTGTTGAAGTGTGTGACTATCTCATCTAAAAGCAGGCCTGATTTGATCCCAGAACATCTGTCTGCTCTGATACCATGTTTGAAGTATGTGAGCAAAGAAAAATGTGTTTTGAGGAAATTACCACTATCTGTAGGTTTAATGATCATATCTAAGAGAGGATGATAGATGTCGAAGACGACAAGTTTGAGGCCTGGTAGTCTGCTCTTCAAATTTTCTGATGTTCGGTTCAGCTTAGCGTTGAAGAAAACAGCGTCTTGGTTCAATCTTGCAACACATTGATTGCTTCCTCTACCAAACAAAGTAATTGCTGCTGGTAAACAACCTGTTGGTGGCAGAGTTGTTACTCCAATCTTCCTTGCTCCCATACCATAAAGGTTCTGTTTTTAATACATTGATGGTCATGTTAAAATATCGATTGCATTTCAATCGAAATTGAAATCGAACATGTCTTAGTTTCAGTATGATCTGATTATGCTTAAGAGCATTTCCTATAGATAACTGTTGTCTACGAATTTCATGCAAAGTACACCAACATGTGTCGAAAACATAAGACCAGAAGTCTCAATGATGTTTCATAGAGTTAGAAAAACCATATTTTGACTGAGCTTCCACAATATCAATTCTACTTGAACTGTTAGCTAATCATAGTCGATAACAATATCTAACTACGAACCCTCAGAGATCACGAATAAATTAGTGGATACGAGAAGAGGAGAGGGAAAAAAATACCTGAATGAATGTAGTATAAGACTGCATAAGGATATCGGAAAATCGATCAGGTGAGTAGATCCTGTTGAGCATTGGATTAACATAGTAATTCTGAATAAAGTCACTGCTGCCTGCACTTAATAGATGGATTCCTCCTGAGATTATGCTATTAGCTTGTGTTCTTCCAACTAAATTCACTACTTTTTCTTGCCATTCTCTGTAATATTGTAGTTGCTGTGCCAATGTAAGTGCACGCTGCAAATTAACATAACACCATTCAGAATTTCACTCATTAAAAGTTTAATTCATTTATGTTATTTCTGTTGGAGAAAAGGGCTAATTCGAATTCATGTCGTTGTTTGTTAACTGAAATGACATAGACGAGCCAAACTTTTAACACATGACATAGACGGGCCTTTTCTCAAAGTTTGATGACATATTTGCGTCTTTATTCTTTAAATAAATGATTTAATTAATGACGTATCCGAATCATAATTGATCACACGTAAAAAAAAATGGTTTTGCGAAACCAGAACTGTTTTTAGTCAATAAAAAATGACATGGATGAATCTTTTATTAAGCAGAAATGACATAGATGAAATCGAACTTTTAACGGATGATATAGATCTATGGGCATTTTCTTAAAGTTCGATGACATATTTAACATTTTTTCCTATTTTATTGACATTTTGATCATGTATATACTTTGAACAATGAAAAAGTAGCTCGATGCAAAAAAACATTTCGTTTCCATGCCGAGTTCAGAGAAGAACCACAGTTAAAAAAAATGATATAGACAGTCTATCCTGACAGACTTCAAAAATCAGTTGTCACTTCACTAGTTATTCTAGTGACAAGAATTCAATTATTATAATATAACAAAACAATAATTTATAATTTTTATACTATAATAGCTAAAGCCTAAAGTTATGAAATTAACACAAAATTAAAAGGGAGAATAAAGAAATTACTAACATAAAGTTGAGGAGTCCTTTCATAATAACCAGAAGCAGCAGAAGCAAAGTTAACACCAGTCAGTATATTTCTCCCTCTTGCCTCTGGACTAAGGTAAGCTGGTGGATATGTAGTGAACCCAAGATATTCAGCTGTCCATAAATTCACACATAAACTATGAGAATACAATATTTTCGACGCAAAATATAAATATATACTAAATTTTGATTCAAACTCTTCGCTTTCAGTGTTGCACTTATGTCAGATTCTTCAGAAAAACATTATTTCTAAAGAATCTGACACGCACCTGTTGACATTTTTAAAGTGTCTTGAACAATATAGACTACAATTACAAGCTCATAAAATTTTGAATGTAAATTAATAAAATATTTTAAATTTTGAATCCGACTCTGATACCAGTGAAGTCAGTAGCAAGTTTTCCATTGCAGAA
This sequence comes from Solanum pennellii, assembly GCF_001406875.1. Lineage (NCBI taxonomy): Eukaryota > Viridiplantae > Streptophyta > Magnoliopsida > Solanales > Solanaceae > Solanum > Solanum pennellii. The sequence continues at coordinate 81,803,574 of NC_028646.1, forward strand.
TCTTCCAGTAGGTCTATGAGTAACAAAATCTCTTCCATAAGGAAGAAAATTAGCCTTGATAAGAGTAGTTAAATTATTATTATTTCCAACATCAACTACAGAGTCACCAAATATGTTTAATGCTGGAACTAGAGGATCTCCATTTGCCACATAAAAAAACACAAGAAGAAAAAATACAAAATATTTTAAGAACTTCATATTTATTTTTTTTCAATTGAAATTTTTTTTTCTTCTATGTTGTTTGGTAGGGGGTGTATGTGGGAGAATTTAAAGGAGAATTGTAGTTATGTAAAGGTCAAAAAGTGAAATAACTGATGGATAGAAAGTTGATTGTTTTTCATGTGAGTTATGGGGGCATGTTTGGCACCTCCTAATATTGTTATGTTGGCATTATTAGGCAAATATATTCGCTTGTCTTATATTACTTGAGTCATGTTGACCTCGTGATCAGGAACAAAAAAATTCAGTCGAACTCAAAAAATTACGTTATTTATATATAAATCAAAATTATTTTTTCATTATATTAAAATTTAAATTTTATTCAACTAATATGTGTGTTTATTTTTTCATATTTTAAATATACCTCTTAGTAAAAATTCTAGCTTCAATGTTGTAGCGATGCTCTAAGAATGCTTTCATTAAAGGTGTTGTTTATTAAACTTATCTTATTATTGATGTTTAGAGACTAAAGTTTATAACTATTGTTTTATGTAATTGTTCAATATTAAGAATATTATTAAAAAAATAATATATTTTTCTTGATTTGCTAAAAAAAATAAGTAAAATAAAATATTCATTTGTTAAAAAGTTTTGTTTCATTTTTGTCCTTTATTATGAGTTTGTTTAGAAGTATGACGAATCATCATTTTTAATAAAGGTCTTAGATAAATATAAACCTTTTTTCAACAAAACTGAAAGCAAAATTTGCGTGACACAGTGCAAAAAAATTTTGTTTACAAATATATGACCTATAAAAAAGCTTTTTTTGGCGGCTCAATTTTGTTAGTTATAACTTTTGTGTGTAAATACCAATGTGTTGCGAGTGTATTGATGAGATTATTTTATTTTTTATTAAAGATTTCGAAATTAAATTATAAAAATATATATATTTTGTAATATGCAATTTAAATTTAATTAAAATTTTAATATAAATCTAAATATGAAATGAAAGAAAAAATGTTTATAAGTACGTAGTGAAACTACTTGGAATTAATTAATTTATGTAAAAGAACTTAAATTTGACACACAAATACAAAATAGTAGCAATAAATACTAGAGAAGTTCGAGGTAAAAGATAGATATTTGGTCAATTCATGATTTATATCAAGGGGATGGAGATAAGAATTGTTTTTATTTCTTTAAAAAAGATGTTGATTTTTAATGTTTTTGATAGCAACATATTATAATATTTGTATATTATTATATAAGTCATTTTTGACATATATGGCAAAATATATTATAAAATTTGTGTCGATGGGTGACCCTTTATTTTCTGTTATATATAAATATAAATTAGTAGAGGCTTAAAATAGTTACAAAATTATATTTGCATATCTATAGGCTATGATTTAAATTAGCTATGATGTCAATCATTAATACGTACATAATAAGTATAGGTTGTTTATATTATATTTTGTACATTAAATCGTCTTTATCTTTTTATTATTTATATTAATAGAAATGAAATTTTGGTACAATAACAATATTGTCTTGTATGTCCTATAAATTTAAAATCATGCAATCGGTTATTAATAATTGAACTAGATTAAATTATATGCTTATATTAATACACTCACAAATATATTTTGTATACTAAAAACACCTTTATTTTGTTACTTTTTTTTATTTTATATTATTTAACTCCGATTAATGACACATTCTGTAAAAAAATTAATTAGCAATATATTTTATTAAGCTAATAATCATTTTGTGTACATTGCACACATTTTTTTTCCTTTTGTATTTACTTGATCATATTAATATGACATATTCTTTAGTAGTATATTAATTAATAATATATTTCATCAAACTAATTATACTCTGTACACTACTTGATTTTTTTTATCACTATTTTCTTTTATAAAAAAAAAGATAATATTACTTGATTCGTATTAATCGGATATACCTAAAAAATTAGTTCGAAATATATTTTGTTGAACAAATCATATTATGTACTTAAGCATTTATGAAGTGAATTGCATTAAATTGCAGTAAGTATTCATGAATCGTCACTTTCCTCTTTATTGCTACTGCAAGTCTTCATCAGCCTTCAATTCTGATACCGTTAATGTGTATGACTTGACACTTCCCATGCATACTATTTCGATTATTTTTTTTAAAAAAAATTGATCTAGTTTAATTTGATACGAAGTTTAAAAAAATTAAAAAAGATTTTTTAATTTTATAGTCTTAAATTAAAGATACAATAAATATATTAAAATATTTTTTAATGTATTTTCAAACATGTCACGTGGAAAATTGAAATGAAAGTGTTATCGAAAAAGAAAAAGGGTTAATCTTTTTAAAATAAATTTAAAAGAAACAGGTCATTCTTTTTCAAAAAGAGAAAATATCTTATTTTATTTATTATGGTATCATTAAGGTTAATTGATATTAAACCGGTATATATACTGATTTAGTATTAGTTAAGCAAAATTATCAGTCATATTAATATCAATATTCTATATGATACTAGTTTAATATCAATTAAGCGAAAATTTTCAACATTATTAAATGAGGATATGGTTTGTAATGTTTTTTTTATTTTTTTAAAGAACATGTATTTCTTAAATTACTTTGAATTGGGATATGAACATATAATTTTTTGAATTTTATGGCCCATTTATATATTTTTTTTTAGAAAAATTAACCCACATTTAGAATTTGTTGATGGGGGTATCTTAAGCTAAAAATTAAAGATTGAGGGTATTTCTAGATTTAAAAGTTAAAAGGACGTTATTTGTGAGTCATTTTTACGTTAGCATATTTTTGGTTCTTTTATGTTGTATTAAATTATTTTAAGATCATTGTATGAACCTTATAAAACTCAAATCATAAATCCTCTTTTACATATATGATAACATAATTAAATTATGTGATACGAACACGATTCAAAGTGGAGACTCGGACTAATAAAACTTTTGATATAGTCATTATCAGTTTTTTTTTTACTTTAAGAAAATATCAAAATTTGCAGAAAAAAAGAGAGTGCAAAATCTTTATTAATAAATAAAATAAGGAAATAAAGATTTGTTTTTCAATTGTAAAAAAATATTTTAGATCTTGAATTAAACTACTTAAATCTTTATACTATTAGATAAAAGAATTTATGTAAGAAGATCTAAGGTAATGTATTACATACACATGACTAACTTATTACTTTAGAAATAAGTCTAATAACACTATTAATATCATATATTTATTTTAAATTAAATATTACTCAAATAACACTATTACTATTAGGTTTTTATATTAAACTTAAAAGATTATACCTTATAAAAATATTACACTTACATAGTAAATTGAGATATGTGAAATATTAACCTCAAAAGACATAAAAAAAAACCACAAAATTAATTAATAGAAAACATTGTCATCCTTATTTTTAGCTATTTGGTTGGTTGTGTTAATTTGTTCCTATTTAGAAACAAACACACATCTAATCAACCAACCAACCAACTATAATAACTAAAAATAAGGATGAAAATGTTGTTCTATTAATTAAATTTTTAAACTTTAAACCCTTTCAATGATATGTTTCTCGCTAATTTTCTCTCTTTACAATCACAAATACAATTTTATTTACTAAAAATATTTTGTTTTATGTATCAAATTGATATATATTTTATATGATTAAAACAATTACATATATACATATTAGATCTAATAATATAAAATATGAATTCATGTAAAATATGAACTCGAATGAATATGATGGTAAGAAAATATTTTCTATATATTTTAGAGGAGTAAGTTAATAATTATATTTAATGTTTTTATATTTTTCAAATTTAATATTTGTTAAAATTTTAAAAATTTCACACACGTGTATGTGAAAAAAAATATTATAATATAAAAACTGAATTCGGCAATTATAAATTATATCTTCTCGTGTGCTTTTAGCTACTAATTTTTATTTGCTTGTCCATGACTTAGGAAAATTTGTTTATGTATTTCATTTTAGTATTTTATTTTCCCATAAAAAATAATATAATGAAATAATATATGTTTTTAATATTTGTATATGATTTATATTCGTGGTTGTATCAATAAAAAATATATGTAGAGATGTGTTTCATAACAAACATGGTTATCACAAACAATAATTTTTAATAATTTATCTATGTTAATCATGATAAAGAACAGTATTATTTGATATAAATCGTTTAAATAAGAATATGAACCTACTCTTTAATAATCGTGAACATAATATATGTGCAACTTACTATACTTTGTTATTAGTTAATTAAACTTGCTACGTCACAAGACACAAGCTCAAGCCCTTCGAACATATACATTATATTTTTATTTTTCTAACATTAAAAAAAAGAAGTTAAAATGATACTTAAATGGAACAGAAAGAATAGTTTGATAAGAAATTTTTTAATGTTAACATGCAATTCTCTTGAAGGCTTAAAGCTATTTGCATTAAATATAAATTTAAACGAATACTCTTGCTATACTATATAAAATGAAAAAAGAACGGAAAAACATAGGTTTTTATGAGTTTGAGATTTAAAGGACATGTAATAATAAAAATTAAAATAACATCCCAAAAGATGATGCAAATATTCATTAATTAACCAAAGATAAAACTAGATAACAAATGCAAAAATGTCAAATTTGGATTGGCTTGCTAAAACGAGTTATTAATTTTCTAACTCTTTCATAAGATGAACGATATTTCGACCTAATTTTTGCAAAGAGGGTAACAATATATTGAACATAACTTTAACGTACGTGTTTAGTACGAAAAAAAATATTTTTTAAGAAAAATAAATGAATGATTTATTTATTTTCTTATATTCGATTATACTTAAGATTGCATGAACCACTGGATCCAGATATATGTATCGCGTTTGCACAAGTAAACAAATGTTTTTTTATGCCATAGGATGGGAATTGGTAAAACATGGGAGCAGGAGTGAAGCGGAGCCACATTATAGTCGAGGTTCATTTGAATTCTCTTCGGCGAAAGATTATAGAGTGTTATTTATGCATAATTAAAATAATTATTTAGATATATATAGTAAATGTCAAATCCTCTTCCACACTATTTTGTGTGTCTATTTCTTCAAATTTTGAATTCCTTATTAAAAATCTCGACTCCGCCAGTGTTGTGGGGTGGCTTTTATTAGAGTCCAGCAATAGTAGTATGCTAATGCTTAAAGCTGGAGTTCAATGGCAATATCTTCATTGCTTCAACAAATATATACTAGGTTCTTTTGGTTTCTCATTTAATGTTCGATATTTATATTGAAGTCCGACTAAATTTGAATTCGCTTTTGAGAAGTCCCACATTTGAATACCTATTGAATCTAATAGGATTCTATTTTGTAGTTGTTATAGAGGGACTAAATCTACTTTGGTGAAAGAAGATTAATGAAATCAATTTTGTGCAGAGAGATGAAAGACATGTAATAAACAAGCAGCAAAATCGATTGGCAATTCTTCGATATCTCTTCATTGATAAATAGTGCTAAGACAATCTGAAAGTTGTATAACTTTGATAACATGATTTTTTTACCTATTGATGGTGCAAGTTATAGTAAAGTATATATAAGCTATCCAATATATATCTCTCTTCTTGAAACAATTAAATCATATAAACTAAGAAGACAAGACATATGTTGCCAAACATTTGTAAATAAGAGTTGTCTCTAAAATGTGAGCTACATGGGGTAGTTCACCAGTACTGTGCGAAGCGAGGGTTATTTACCTGATAATACTATACACGAAAAGATAAAATAAATTGGAGTGAAGAAGTCATGACAAACTAGTATAGATATTATGTCAAAGCGTTTTGATAGAAAGAAACATAACTACAATAAAATAATACAATGCAAGAAACAACAAGTAATAGCAAACATTAACTACGACTACTAGAATGGAAAAATAAGAGAGACTATGCCCTACTAGCTACCTACTAACTAACCCTAGCTTCCAATCTAATTTGTTTCTTCAACAACCTCAAATACGGAAAAAGTAAAAAAACATTTTTCAAAAAATATTTCCTCCGTATTGGGCACGCCCTTAAATATCATATTGAAACATTACCTATACTACATATCATTGTACCTTGTAATTTAGGAAAATTTATATGCATCCATGTTTTTGAAAATATGAACTAGCTAGGTTAGAACATGGATAAAAACCTTAATAAGTTCATGCAAAATAGAAAATAAACCTAGACTGCTAAAAATAACAAATTCCTCACTAAACCAAAACACTTGAAGATTCAATGCAAATATTTGGTAATTAATAAAATACCTGTTTAATCAACACCCTTGCCATAAATAAGCTTGCAATTTTATTCCAATATCTGTTAAAGCAAAACAAGGACATTAGGGCAGAAAAAGAAGTAACATTCAAGAACATGTCTTAAATGTCATCTCAAATTCGAGATGTTCGATTTGTAACACTGACTGTACAACCTGCAGGATGAATGCAGCATCCCGACAATAGAGATGTCAATACGAAAGAAATGTACTTCAATATAGCCCCATAGGCAATATAAACTTTTGTCGAAGATGAAGTAGTATGATTACTTCCACCAGATCCCAGTGCTTCTACCATGAAAATATGATAGTTCACTGGCGTATAGACAAAGTATATATAGCTGCATGCATAAAATTCATCTAGAGAATATATTTCAAGACAAATTTAAAAGAAGGAACACTGGATCATAAAGTTTTAAAAAGGTCTGCATTAAGTTAAGCTGTCTATAATATAAAGTCATATAGAGACTCTAGTAAATCCCTCACAACGAAGGTAAATAGAGACAGTCTAGATTGTAATAAAGCAGAAACATATGGACTCCAAGGAGTCTAGTAGGGTTGCCACGCCAGATGGTATGACAACCCTTGCTTACTCTACTACCTAACCTTAACTACTACACCCCCCCCCCTACCCGCTAGTAACTTCTATCTATCTTTGCTAAAGATAAATATGTCAGCTCCAGCATTGCTCAGTCAGTTGACTGCAACTTCTGATGCAGAGAGAAAACTTGGCTGAAGCGACTCTTGGCTGGAAACTTTCGCCTTAGAGAGCTTGAGCACCTCAACTGCTTCATCCACTTTGGTTGCCAGAGATTCTGGAGACTCCAACAGTAATAGCAGTTCAGCGTTGTCCATCTCCAACAGCATTCCAGTTATCTTGGAAGCAAGCTCAGGCTGCAGAAAGAATGTAACGTTAGTGTAGTGAGTTAATAAATAAGTTATGATAATTATTCTCTGGATGTCAGAAGACCAATATAAAAGAAAAAGGAAAGCAAGAAAGAAAATCAATCACCTTATGTTTATGAACAAGAGGATAAAGGCGCTCGCCAAGTATCTGTTTCTGCTGATCAGAATTAGCAGAAGCAAGCAAGGTACTCAGCATTTCAGTACCATCAGCTGCAGATCCAACTGCAATAGATCCAAAAGATCTGTTGTTCACATCACGAGTCTGTCCATTCGGCGCAAATCTGACCTGCCCAGCACGCTGCAAGCATGAATTTTTTTTAGGAGTATTAGTAATACTTAGGCCACTTTTGAAGCTAAACTACTTTTCAAACCTAACCAACTAAGATGGAACTTTTGAAAATCTCAGTTGTATAACCAATTCACTAACATTTGGACATCAAGATTTTCAATTAATGTAAAATAGGTATGGGGGTTCAACTACCTGAGAATCTTTCGATGGCACAGCTGGTTGACCTGATGGCTGCACATTGGTCACATTTGAAGCTGGCATATATCCATTCATCCTTCCCCTGTTCGGCCGATATGGTCGATAAGCATTAGGAATCTGAAAAATAAGAGGCAAGCTGTAACCTCCTTCACCATAAATTTAAACAAAAGCATGTCAACTCAATCTAACATGTCTGGAATTGCTTCTAAAAGCATAAAGAAATTTTGTGTTCAATTATGAACCCAATTGACCATACAAAAACTACAATAAGTGGAGAAAGTAAAGATGGCCAAGTGGTATGATTCTTTACAGGGACTAACCATGGGAACTGGAGCAGGTTGATAGCTAGGTCTGGGGGTGTTTGTGAACCCATTAGTACCCCAACCTGGCCTCATAGCAAGAGACTGGTACATCAGCCCAGGTCGTGCTGGTACTTGAGGAACAACACCATGGCCTGGATAGTAAAGGGGAGGATATGCACCAGGATACATAGCTGAAGCTCCTGTTAGCCCAGCAAGTCGTTGTGCATGCTGTAGCTGTAGCTGGGCCTGTCTTTCCTCTTTCCTTTGAGCAATAGCCACATACAACGGCTTTCGGTGCAGCATAAATCCTGTGAAAAATCTCACAAAAATAAGTCTCATATCATACAGTGTAATCACTTAATGGCGAATTGGATACCTAAAGATCGTATGGCATGTAAATCACTCAATTCAAGAATGGAAACTGTCCAGATGTTGAAGAGTTAGGTGAAAAACACAAAAGAGGAAACATGCGAGAAAATAGACTTCCAAAATTGAAGCATCTTCATTGGGTGACGACGTACATGCAAACATGGTGTGATATAAGCACATAAACATATACTTGACCAATAGTATACACAGACTTTGCCTGATTCGTCTATCTATTTGTCTAATTACTTGCAAAATGACTGGAATATAATTTAGGCTTCTTCTAAAACCAAAGATGGCTTGTCTTTCTTATTTAGTTTTTCTAGTCAAAAGTTTCCAAAACTTCACAGAACTAAGGAACACAATTTAAAGAAATTTCAGCCTAATTATAGAGAAGAAATAAAACATTGAAACATGCGGCATCAGAGTTTTTGGTGCATGCTACTATGATCTGGAGCATATTAAAAATGTATGACTCACCATAAAAAGTATTCACAGCGCTATAGGCCTCCTCTGCTGTGGAGAAGCACACAAATCCAAAACCCTTACTCAAACCTTTCTCATCTTGCATAACTTTCGCAGAAGTAATTGTGCCACATTGGCTAAACAGTTGGTGCAGCTCATACTCGGTGACATCATCATCAATATTCTTGACATACACATTTGAACCCTGACATGATAATTCAAGTATTTTCATAAAGAGATCATAAACAATTAATTTACTTTTACTTTTAAGGAAATGAGAATGAGTACCTGGTATTTCATTATTTGTTCCCTCCTTCTCTCTTCAAAGAGGCGCTTCAGGAGTTGTTCGCGCTCTGCTTTCTTTTGTGCTCTTGCTACATACAAGGTCTTGGAGCCTATTTAATGAATATATATCACCGCACAAAATTATAACAACATGACTGCAATCACATTTAAGAATACAACAACATCACAAAGCTAGGACTTACCAACAGGTGATCCGTTCATTGCTTCGGCAGCTTTTCTAGCATCGTCTGGATTGTCAAAGTTAACAAATCCAAAACCCTTTGGAGCTCCATTCTCATCCTTTGCAATAACAAGGCTTATAATTGTCCCAAACCCAGAGAACTTTTCTCTTAGATGCTCCTCTGAGATATCAACGTCCAAGTTCTTGAAGTACAAATTTGTGTACTTAGCATCAGGATTGGGCGAAATCCGGTCAGTCTTTTTGACAAATTTGCCCACATACCTATGCCATCAATGCAAGATATCATAAATAAATGGACTAAAAAAAATATGCAAATAAAGAAAACAACTAATTCGTCTAAGATCTTCATAATTGCAATATGGAAAGCTAGATGATTGCAACAGATATGGAAATGCTCATACAGTTGTTTTTCTCCAGCCACGATCCCATTAAGCTTCTCAATAGCAGCATCGGCAGACTCCTCCGACCCAAACTGGACAAAGCCATATCCCTTGCTCTTTCCATCCTCATGAGTGACAATTTTACAAGATAAGATATTTCCGAACTTCTGAAACATTTCTTGAAGCTTCGCATTGTCAATTGTATCACTTATGTTCTGTAAAATTGCAATTTAGATATATCAATCAAAATAGAGAATCTGTTAAGATCTCAAATCAATTGAATACTATTCACTCAGTTAAAGCTTGATGATACCTTGATGAACACATTTCCTTTACCACTTCGTCTCGCATCAGGGTCACGCAGAGACCAGCTAACCCTCATAATTTTTCCATTGAGGGTGGAGTTATTTTTTACCTCGATAGCACGTATAGCTGATCATAGATTTCAGAAAGAAAAAACATGCATTAGCTTTCCAAGTCAAAATCAAGCCACATAGTATTTCCAGAAAAAGTCAATCATATACGATAAAAATAATTGAAGGGCATTATCCTCGCCCATCAAGTCTTGTTGGTCCAGTAAATAGAAGTGGTATAAATTCTAAGCACAACGAACTTCCTGAGCAGATATCACATGACAGGAAAATAAAAAATGGTAATCAACAGTCTGTGAAAAAACTTAATAACACATTGAACACAATCAGAAAAGGTTAGCTCATGATTGGACTCCAAAATCGCAGGTCGATCACATCCATTAATCCACAACATTTCATAAATGATACGAGTTGCTAGCCAATAAAAGCAACTAAACAACAGCTAATGAAGTTTGTATTGATACAGTTTTATCAACTTTCTAAAAGGACAGCAACTAGACCGCAAAAAAAAATAAGCAAAACTATTAACAAGACATAATTTTGGAATCACTAAGATCATTCAACCAGTGAAATCATCTAGGGTCTAAAAGGGATCATTAAATGTTAAAAAGGATCTAACTTGTAATGAAAACTACCCAGACGACTCGTACCACAAAAAAAACAATAAACTTCTGGTTATAACTGATAAAATCTTAAGATCTACAACTATATAGTCTTCATCTCACAGAGCACCAACTAACATATAACAGCGACCATCAGTGACAGATCAAATCAGGTGACTTGAAACAGAAAAAACACAAAAATAAAAATAGTCAAATCCTCAAGATTTAATATTATATATTTCTCCTATCAGAAGACAACTCATTTAATAGTACATTAAAATCAACATCATACCTGCGGAAATGGAAAATAATATTTTTTTTTAAAAAAAAAAACAATCACATTCGACCAGTCACAGTCTATTTTTTTCTCACTCTCAGACAACTTGTATATGCAAGCCTATTCAGTAATTGATTGATTAATCATAAGACAAAAATTGTATATCAGATTCCATTCAGTTATCAATCGATCAATCACGACTCAGAACATGTATATCAGATTCCATTCAGTCATCAATTGATCAATCATGACATAAACATGTATATCAGATTCCATTCAGCTATCAATTGATCAATCATGACACAAAACATGTATATAGGATTCCATTAATTTATCGATCAATCAAAAACTTGTATATCAGAGTCCCTTCAGTCATCGATTGATCAATCATGATATAAAACACGTATATCAGAGTCCATTCAGTTACAGATTGATCAATCATCACATACAACATATATATCAGATTCCATTTTGATCAATCATGACATAAAAAAAAACGTATATCAAAGTACATTCAGTTATCGACTGTTCAATCATGACACAACTTATACATCAGACTCAATCCAATTACCGATTTGATCAATCATGAATCAATTCAACACAAACTCCAAATCGAAATTCAACATGCAAATCAAAATCAAACGAATTTTAAAAAAAACGATCAAACGATCGAAGCAGCATTTCAATCGATATAAACCAGACCCTAGCAATCAATGCAGATAGATACATGGAGCAAAAAAAAAATTAAAGAGATATACCATCCTGTGGGGAAACAAAGTTGACGTAGCCGTAACAAAGAGAACGTCCAGTGGATGAATCACGGCAGACGCGGACGGAAGCAAGGCTTTTAAAGTCTGAAAAATAATCAAAAAGTTGTCCATCGGAAACATCGTGGTGAAGATCACCAACGTACAATGATGATGGCGTTGCAAGGACAGTCGGAGGAACCGCCATTGACGCCGGCAACAAAATTCAAAATGCTTAGAGAAAGAGAAAAAAAAAAAAAGCAAAGCGTTTCGTATCGAAATTGATGTTTTTGCTTAATTTTGCTAATACAAAACGGAGAGAAACAGAATGAGAAAAGAGTGAGTGAGTGAGAGAAGTGGCGTTCGCTTATAAAGGAGTGAGTATTAATTCAGGGATGAGAATGGAATTAATAGGGGGGCAATTATGGGAAATTTTAAGGGAGAAGAAGGAATTATTTTTTTATTTTTAGTTTTTGTTAATTTGAAAGCAAAAAAGGCAAAATTGAGTATATGATATAATGAACTAAAAGAGAGAAATTTTGCATGAAAATTTCCCTTTCAAAGAAATTCTACCAAACACAGCTTAAGAATTAGAAAAAATAACACGTGTCAACACACTCCCTTAACCAGGGAGTGTTTACTCAACTTCCCCAACTAAATCTGTGGATTTGAATAAAACCAATTCTAGTCTAATTTATTTATTATTCTTTTCCTCTTTCATATATCATTATTACTTTGTATCTACAGATAATATTAGATGGAAAAAAATGGCTTGCTTGAATGTAATTTTGTTTGCTACCCCCTTTGCTTTTAATTTTTTTTTCTATTTTTAATTTGGTATGAAATCAATTTTATTTATTTATTTACTTTTGACTTTGACCAAGAAGTATAAGGGGAAAAAAAATAAAAAAAATCAATTTTTGTAATTTTAAATTAAAAATATGGAGAGTGTATCTATATGTTTATTTATTTTTGTGATCTTAAACATGTCATCAGAAAGTTAGTAATGATAAAATTTTGAGAAATTTACTAATTAGTAGGTAATGACAAAGTTCGAAAAAATTTAAAACAATTTAGTGAATATATTTATTTTTTGCCTGCATTTGAGCATCATACTTTTACTATAAACAAACTTAAAATCATACAAACTAATTATGTGATGAACAACTTAATTTACGAGGTGCTTTTCGTATTTCGAAAGCTAAACAATTTTTTTAGAGTAATTTTTTCATATCTTTTTAGATATTTTAAATTATTAATTATGGTAATTTTTAATAAATTTTATGTAATTGATATTTTATTTCAAAAAAATAACTTATGATTCTGTGTGGATATTTACTATCAAAATTTAAAATTTTAATTTTTGAAGTTTAAATTATATCACGTAAATTAAAAAAAAGAAATAAATAATAATTTTGTAAATTAGGTTTATCATTGCAAAAATTATACTTTTATATTTATTATGTCTTTTTTTTAAATTATACATACAAACAAGTGTAATACAAATTATCATGCTAAGATCAATAAAAGATAAGCCTTAATTTGGAACTTATTAAATAAAAAATCAATATCAAAGTGACAAAATTTAAATCCTAATTTTTATTTATTTATAAATACTTTATTTACTAGTGTATGAGTAATTTATTAAATTAAAAATATTAATTTTACAAAATTATATTTAAATTTATTATGTGATCTCACTAGTCAAAGAGGAAAGATTACTTGAGTAATTTTTTCCTCTTTCATATAATGCAAGTTTGACTTTGTTAAGTCAATTTGGTAGAAGAAAAACGTAAAATAAAAACAAATACGGTTAACAAGCAAAGATCATAAATTAAATGCCGAAATAAATATAAGTTTTGATCAAAAGAAAAAAAATAATCATAACTTTATCACATGAGTTTTACGCGTTATTCAGAAAATAATAGATACGTGAATGAAAAAGAGAAAAAAGTGGAATATGTTAAGGTTGTGAAAAAGATTAAAAATTTAGACCTTATAAATTATTCCTAAAAATACTGATTCAAACCTCAAAAACTCAAAAAAGAAAGTAAATATTATAAAACTATTGAATTGTAGATGTTTCTTTTCATCAAAAACATAACATAATGAATCTATTTAATGTAAGACTCAATGTTGTGCTAACGTATTTGGTTAAAGGATGTAAAGGGTGTTTCCTAAATCCTATAAAAGGGTGGTTTTTTCACCCTTATGATATACACTTGAAGATAATAAGAATATTATCTATTCTTTACTTTCCATCACTACTTTGTCTTCCTATATTGTTTAAATATTATTGCATTTTGCTCTCGTATTATAACACGTTATCAGCACGAGTCTCTAACCAACTGAGACATACTTAATTCAAAATTAATTCCTAAAAGTTAATCAACTTTCTTTCAGAGTCAGGTATATATTTGTGTGTTTATAATATCTCTAATAAGACTTGCATAAATTTTTAATCTATAATTTAACTACTGCATATATAACTTGATTTAACTATTACTATGATACTTTATTTAGCATAATAATCAATACATTATAGATTTATTTGTTATGTTATTTACTAACTTATAACTCTAAATTAATTACTAAAGTAATATGATAGCATGCTAGTTAAAGTTACATTTTCAATTAAAACTACATATTAAATCTACTGTTTCAATATGTCATTAGCTTATATGTTTTTAAGACATTCAATGTGCATGCATTTAACATATAATTTATTATATAACCATATCATACTTTATCATTTGAACATTATTTACAATTTATTATAAAGAAACCAACATCATAATATTAACTCAATTATTTTATGATAGTTTTCATCATGTCAAATTCGTCAAAATTTGAATTTGTGACACTTGGCATTTCTGGAAAGAATTATTTGTCATGGGCACTTGATGCTGAATTCACCTTACCGCTAAGGGTCTTGGTGATAGTATAATTGAAGGAAATATGATATCAAGTCAGGATAAAGCAAAAGCTATGATTTCCCTTCGTCATCATCTTGATGAAAGCCTGAAGGTTGAATACCCAACGGGAAAAGATCCACTTTAATTGTGGATAGGTTTGAAAAGGAGGTATGACCACCTCAAAGCAACGGTATTGTCAAGGGCTCGTTATGAGTGGATGCACTTACGATTTCAAGATTATAAAATCGTAATTGAGTATAATTCTGCTGTATTTAAAATCTTTCCAATTGAAATTATGTGGAAAAACAATAAAAGATAAGGACACGTTGAAAAAGACATTAACTACTTTTCATGCCTCTAATATGATATCACAGCTGCAATATCGTGAAAAAGGTTTTCAAAAATACTCTGAACTAATCTCATGCCTTCTGGTGGCTGAGCAGCATAATGACATTCTAATGAAAAATCACGAAGCCCGTCCCGCTGAAAGTGCTCCATTACCGGAGGCACACACGGTTGAAGCACATGGCCAGTCTGAAATAAGACAAAATAATCTGGGTCATGACAATGTGCGCGAGCGTGACAAAGACAAAAGACGATATAATAATCGTCGAGGTGGTGGTCATAACAAAAGGGAGAGCAATATAGGTTCTCAAAATAATCCTTCTAAAGGAAAGGGCGATCATTGTCATCGTTGTGGCCTTAAAGGTCACTGAAAAATAAATGTCGGATACCTGAGCATTTTGTCAGGTTGTATCAAAATACCTTTAAAATGAAAGGAAATAAAGGTGGCGCCTCCTCTTCTAAAGCCCGAGTAGAGTCACATTTGACTCTCAAAGATGATGTTCAAGCAGGATCTTCTCAAAAATATAATGAGAATGTTGAGACAAACTTAGTATTAAAAGATGATGCTTTTGATGGGCTCGATGATATACTCATCAAGAAGCTGAGGACTTCTTTGGGGATCACAACTGATATTGATAATTGAACTAGGAAATGAATAATGTTTTGATTTATTTTTAATGTCTTAATTAAAGTTAAGTACTTAAGATTTCTTTTGCTAAATTTCGTACTTCTTATTATGTATTTTTTTTATTCTTGTGAAGATAAATAAAAAATTTCAGTCATTAGTTGGATCCAAAATGAGTAGTGGAGATATGTGTCTTCAGGACAGTGCCACAACTCATACGATACTAAGAGAAAAGAAATATTTCTCTAGTTTGATAATGAAAAAGGCATATGTTAATACAATATCTGGTAGTACAAAATTGTTTGAGAGCTCTGTAAGAGCGGCCTTATTACTACCTGGAGGAACATTATTGGTAATTGATAATGTATTGTATTGTAGTAAGTCTCACAGAAACTTGTTAAGTTTCAAGGTTATTCGCCAAAATAGCTATCATATTGAGACTGCAGAAGAAGAAAATGTGAAATACCTTTATATAACTAGAATAAATGCGAATAAGAAAACTATGCATGAAAAATTGCCAGCACTTTTTTCTGGGTTGTACCATACAAATATTCGTACAGTTAAATCACATCCCGTAGTAAACAAAAGATTTACTGATTCTAATAATTTTATCATTTGGCATGACCGGTTGGACCATCCCGGTTATAATATGATACGCAAAGTAATTGAGAATTCACATGGGCATACTTTGAAGAACAAAAATGTTCTTCAATCAAAGAAATTCTCTTGTGCTGCTTGTTCACAAGGAAAATTGGTTATTAAACCATCAGTGGCTAAGGTTGGGGTGGAATCCCCTGCATTTCTGAAACGGATATAGGGTGATATATGTGGACCTATTCACCCTGCATGTGGACCATTTAAATATTATATGGTCTTGATAGATGCATCTACAAGATGGTCTCATGTGTTTTTATTATCAACTCGCAATATGTCTTTTGCGAGGTTGTTGGCTCAAATAATAAGGTTAAAAGCATAATTTCCAGATTATGCAATAAAAACAATTTGTCTTGATAATGCTGGTGAGTTTACATCTCAGACATTCAATGATTATTGTTTGTCCACTAAAATAACAGTTGAACATCCTATTGCACATGTTCATATCTATTTAATGTAAGACTTAATGTTGTGCTAACGTATTTGACTAAATGATGTAAAGGGTGTTTTCTAAATCCTATAAAATGGTGGTCTTTTCACCCTTATGGTATACAGTTGAAGATAATAAGAATATTATCTATTCTATACTTTCCATTACTATTTTGTCTTCCTATATTGTTTAAATATTATTGCATTTTGCTATCGTTTTACAACAGTAAAAGACTTTTTCATTTGATAGAAAATTCAATTTTTTTTTTTTTTTATAAAACCAAAAACTTAAAGCTTAAGGCCAGCTCTTTTCATTCCTCTTGCATCCTATCTTTTGGTGTATATTTTATTCCGGACATAGTTTGACTTGAAGATAATTTAGGCATTTATAATATTAAAATATTATAATGTATATAAAGTTAATTTACGAAGGGATTAATAATATAAAAAGATTCTAATATATATTATGAATTAATATACGATGTGTAATTTAAAATATATATTCATCTTTTAAACAATTTTTTTTTCCTAGTTAGGATTAGATCAAGGGTATGGTTAGCTTTAGGCTCTTAAAAGTTAACTACTCCAAAAAAAAAATTATTTTGATTAAATAATAGAATTCATACGTAAAACATGTTTTTAGTTTATAACTTTGTAGGTAAAAAGTTAGTATCTTATTATATAATTTGAAAAAACAAATCAAATTAATAAAATTTTAGTCTTTTTTGCAATACAACACATTAGTTTTTTTTCTCAAAAATATTATTGGTAGACAATAATTTTATACTTTAATTATAAACTTTTAAAATATCAAATAAAGTTGTATTATTATTCATAGAGTTACATATCATTTTCACGTCTTTTCAATATAAAAGGTTAAAAGGTTATAATTTCGTATAGTAACATAAGAATGCATTATATCTTTTCCCATATTATCAAGTTCTTAATTTAATATCCCAAATTACAATTAATTTTAACTCAAACTTAAAAAAAAAACTCTATATAATATTTTTAATTAAGTCAGAATTCTTTTAATTGAATCTAAAAAACTTTGAATTTGTTTGAATGGGTGAGCAAATAAGGTTAAGTTTTTTTATCTCTCATGAATTAGTAAATATATCTATTTAGATGATTTCTTATTTTGTTTTGGATTCATATGTCAAATGACATTGTATGCTAAGTTAAATAAAAAATGAATTGATTTGTGTCACAAGTCAAAATGCAATAACATGTCCAATCATATTAAAGTTCGAGCACGTTATATATAAAAGATATAAACGTTATGATCTCAATTGAATATTGTCATGCTTACTTAAATGTAATTGACCAAAAATGGGAGAGAAATACATCACAAGATTCGCGAAAGGTCTTTTTTCTAAAAAAATTATTGACTATGTATACAAGACATATACGTTACGGTCTCAATTGATTATTGGCATGTTTGCTTAAATGTAATTGACCAAAAATAATAGAGAAATATATCACAAGATTCATGAAACATCTTTTTTTTGAAAAATTGTTGATTAAATATGCTATAAATAGGACATAAAGGAAAATAAACATCATCATCAAATATCTGCACAAATTACTTGCAAGTGGCTTATTGAGCATTACACCAAAAATTAAGATGAATTTCAACGCGTTGGCTTTTTTCCTCATCTTTATGATGTACAGGACTATGTAAATGTTTTTATTCGCTTTAAATTTATAGTACTTGAATATCATACAGTTTTCCATAATTTCTTAAGTTCATTCTATGAACTTTTTGTTCTTTGATATGAATTTTATTTATTTATAAATTAAATAATAATATTAATAAATTGTAAATTTTATTTGTTAGGTGTTCCGCAAAAGGCTGAAGCGCGAGATCTTTCCCCTTGTTGTTGTGACAAAGATCCCTCAGTTTGTAATCGTTTGTGTGGCTATATACATGACTATTACCGTAACGGCATGTACTGTATTTGTGGGTAGAAACGACCTCCAGTTCAGTTTGCACAAACTAATGGAACTACAAATTTAAGAATTTGAGTTTCTACAGACAAATATAGAAGTGGAATTCAATTTCAGTTTTATGTAGTTTACAATACAAGGCATTACCAGATATAAAAGCTTATGTTTTTCTTCTTTCTGTCCTTTATTTTGATAGTAATAGTCTCCAATTAAAAATATATTTACATGCTACAATTAAATTTTTCCCATGCTTAAATTGAGACATTTATTTTTAATCAAAACCTTTTCTGATATTGCATAATGCAAGCTCAATACACCTACTTTACTAACTCTAAAAATTAATCGATCTCAATGGGCTCTCCATTATCATACAAGTAGAGATCGAGAAGAATACTCATGATATACAAAACTAAGTAAAAGAGAGTTTGAAAGAGCTAATAATAGTTAGCTACTGAAAAAATATACATACAATACATATCTTAGATGTAGACATGAATCATCCACAATTCTTCAATCCATAACATTTACAAATGTAGACATAATTATAAATCATAATATAAGACAAATGTAGGAACCAAATATCACCACCAAAATAAGTAAACGCAGAGCATGGACTCTAGTATATGAAAGAGTACATCTCTAACATTCATGACTTGATCTACAGTACCGGAGGATATGGATACATTCATTCGTAACGAGCCTATGTATATATTAAAAAATGTGAATAATGATCAATAATGTAAGAATTTTTTCTTGATAAGTTAATAATGTCAAAAATTATATTTTACAATTTTTTTAACTTACAATCTTGATCTGCCCAACCAATTCTTTGGTGAGCCAAATCATAGACAATGCTCTTATCTCTAAGAGCAATATCTGTGTAACAAATATAATTAATGTCAACCTAAATTAAATACAAGAAATGTAATTTGGGATATATATATATGATTACTTCCTTTTGTAAATATTTGAAATTCATTTAAAAATATTTTGTTTTTAATTAAATATGATTGTTAATTAGTTATGTTTAATTGACAGTATATATTCCGAGTTAATTAGCTTACAAATAGCTTAATTGTACAAATATACCCGTGAATTCTACAAACTCACCGGCTAAGTATACAAACCCGTGAATTATGTAAATGAAACAACTTAAATTATAGCTACAACCCTTAAATATGCAAACTATAGTTATGAAGCATAATTAAGTTTATTATAGTGGCTATTTGCAAAAATTTCCTTTTATAATTTAGAATGGATATAGAAGACTATAATATGTTGTTTGTTTAGTGAGGCCAATTCATGCTAACCTTGTGGGTTGGCTGGGTTTTGGTGCTCTTTGTTTGTACAGAATTGTTTTGATGTTGGTGTAGTAACATTCACATGAGTTTACCAACAAAAAATTGGCTAATTCAATTATGTGTGTCTAAATGCATAAACCATAACCAAAAAAAAAAGTACATTCTTTCGTTAAAAGCTATCTAATATTGGGTATTATGCAAAAGAAAACATGAATTAGACCTTAAACATTGGATATTATGCAAAATAAATACTCATGATATATAGAACTAATTAATGACCGAAAAGATTTGTGTAGATTTATTTATTTTTGGTTATTGAAACTAAATGTGAGATCATTGAACGGAGGTGTTTGAGGTTCATTTGATTGTATTATTATATATTATATCTTATTGTGATATTGTCACTTTGCGCATGTACTTATGTTGTTTTGAATTTATAATATGTGATTTTTACTCTTTAACATCTTATTTTTGATCAAAGTATTGATGGCAAGAACATTTTTGGACCAAATTATAAAAGGGGGCGTTTTTTAACCAAAGTATTGAAGATAAGGGTATTTTTCAGTCAAACTATAAATGGAGGGTCATTTTGTTCCTTTCACATAGTTTAAGGGCATTTTTTACCCTTTTTTAAAAAAAATAGTTTTGAGAAGGAAAAATAATTTAAATATATAAAGAAATTGAAAGTGATTAAGACTTCTAAAAAGGAATAGACTAAGATTAAAGCTTTAAAAATAAATTATGTAACAATTTATTTGAATCAGTTAAATGATCATAAATTAAACCAATTTAGTCAATAAAGTCCAAAAAGAAGTTTGAGTAAAATATTTGATTAAGTAAAAAGAAAAAGGGCAAATTTTATATATGGCAAAGAAAAAATTGATAATTTTATGATATAGCAAACAATTCAAGATTGCGTTTCGTAGCAAATTAAATGTTTGCTACGGATCTTTTTTTGTGTATAACAGATAAGCAAATCTCTTTCTTTTATACACTTTCAATTTATTTATTTTTTAAAAATAGGCGGCAGATAAATAAGGAAAAGATCTCATAATTCACGCGAATTCAGATCCAGTTTCATTCTGTCTTTTTCTTCTTCGCTCGAAATAGCTCCATTGTAGACAATTCAAAAAATTGATCAAGCTATTGAAGGTATTAATCAATCAAGCAAGATAAATTTGTTTTCAGAGATAAAAATAGGAGTTAATTCTGATTTTATCGACAATGGTGTTTAAAATTCAGATTTTGTTTTTCACTTTCATCAAATCAGTTGAATGTATATTGAGATGTGAATATTTATCCCTAATTGATTTGATTAGTTAATATGAAATTTACATTTGATTAGAAAAACTTGTGATAAATTTGTTGTTAATTTTGAATTATTGATTTGAGATTCACTGCAATCATAGTATTGTTTTTATTTAGAACTGTATATGAGATCTGATTTATTAACACATACTTAACTAATATTAACATTATTAATACATGCATAACTCTATCAAGCCACTATGGAAAAAAAATACGCACATACTACTAATCTAGTTACAAATTGTTGTGATACTAAATGCTCCTTAATTTTGTGAATGATTCTTATTAAGATGATGATAATATTTCACGATTATTATAAGAAAAAACATTATTGAAAAATACAATTTAAAAAAATATCAGGAACATTGTATATCATCTCCATATAGTAAAGTAATATTAATAATATATATATATATATATATATATATCATTTTTATATAATTATAAAAATAGATTCTAAAATAACAATATTAAGAGTCCCTAAATTTGTGGGGTAAAAAATTTTGCGGAGGCTCGCTATTTATTTACATCTCCCTTTTCTGACATTTTACTTTAGCTGTCACAATTCTGATGGCCGACACTTCTAGTACCTCCGCTACCACCAGTAGCACCGCCGCTTCTACGACGGCAAACCCACCGGAATCCAAAAGTTGGGCAGACCAAGCCGACGAGATCGATCAAGCTGAGCAGTCGGCAGACCAAGCTGAGCAGTCTTCCGCTTCGAACGAAGAAGGCGCTACTGCCGAGATAAATATCGGATCTTTACAAGTCGATGAGTCCAAAAGAGAAAATTCCACTCTCTCTGAGCCGGAAGATTCAAGCATACAAGCGGTACGTTTTTCCTCTATCTTTATTGTTTTTGTTTTTTGGATTTGTGTCACTCTTTGGAGCTTGAATAAGCTGATTTTGTTGTATTTTTAGCTAAATTAGGGTTTTATCAATGAAATATATAGGTTACATCTGGTGATACTATGTACAAATCAGCGAAGAGATTTGAGGATTTGAACTTATCTCCTGAGCTATTGAAGGGATTATATGTACAAATGCAGTTTGAGCGTCCTAGCAAGATTCAGGAAATTAGTTTGCCTATGATTCTTACGCCTCCCTACAAGAATCTTATTGCTCAGGCTCATAATGGTTCTGGTAAAACTACTTGCTTTGTGCTTGGGATGTTGAGTCGGATTGATCCAAAGCTTGCTGCCCCTCAAGCTCTCTGTATCTGTCCAACCAGAGAATTGGCTATTCAGGTATGATATAAGATGTGAATACCCTTTTTGTCGTTGACTTTTGTTTTCGCCTGCACCTGGAACTTGTTACTGGTAAAGAATTTCCTTAAAATTATTAAGGCTTAGGCAGATGGGAATAAATCAAGTTTTCGGCTTAGGCAGATGGAAAGAAATCAAGTTTTCCTTGTTGGCAACCAGGGGTGTGGCCAAGTTGTCAATCAAGTGGTTGAGAGCCATGACGTCTTAGGTTCAAAACACTAGTTGACTCTTCCTATCTGTGGTGAGAAGTTAAATTAGTAGAGGTAGCCCCCTAGATCTTTGATCAACATCATTGACCTAGGCATATCTTTGGGTGCAACAATGATGTTGGCATTGGAGAATTAATTTCTTGCAGGATCAATTACTTCACAACTTTAATGCTAAGCTGAATAGAATGTTTTGCGCAACATTATGCGTGTCAGATTATGCATACATTTTAGTTTTATATATGCTTCACTAGATATTTATTTCCCAGAAAGGTATATGCTGCACGGCATATCTATATTATAGAAACTTTACTTACGTTGCTTGTATGTAATGTTGCCTGTATGGTTATGTTTTAACTTTTATGTGTTCATGCATATAGTTTTTGAGATGGCCAGACATGATGCAAAGTATTCATATTTGATTTGATTATTTTCCATCTGGAGTGGTGGCTTAAGCTGTTTTTTTATGGGGAATTGTAGAATCAAATAGGAAGTTAGAAAGAATAATACTTTCAAGTGTTTTTACATTTCAAAGAAGAATTTAAGATGTTTCTTCATTATTCAACAAGCAAAAAATACTTTAGAAGGTTTAGTTTTAAATGGTTGATTGCAGAATATGGAAGTGCTATTGAAGATGGGGAAGTTCACTGGCATAACATCAGAGTTAGGTATCCCAGCAGATTCTGCCAACTATATTCCAATTTCGAAAAGGCCGCTTGTGACGGCACAAGTAGTGATTGGCACACCTGGGACTATAAACAAGTGGGTGACGGCAAGGAAACTGGGCATGAGTTGTATGAAAATTCTTGTGTTTGATGAAGCGGACCACATGTTGGCAGAGGTAATGGGTTCTCTATCCGCACTTGCTAGTGTTCATTTGGATTTTCCCCCTCTTGTTGATGTTTATTGTTATACATGTAATTTTTGAATTATTTAAATCACTTATTCTTTTGTGTTTGTTGAGGTAAAAATGTTTTTTGACCTTTGCTTTCTAAGATGAACGGTATTGTTGAGCATAATGAGCTAGTTTTCTAGTTTCCAGTCTCATATTTAGGGAATTTGCTCCAAATGTTAAGAGTTTGTGCTTTGTCCTTTTATCAATTTTCAGTATCTGAAATAGTTTTCTTGTGCACGCACAGAGTGGTTTTCAGGATGATTCCATAAGAATAATGAAGGCAATCGTTAAAGCCAGCGCTAACTGCCAGGTTGGTTAAAGTTTGGCCTTTGTGCTTTTTAAATTTTCAGTTCACCTGATGATGGAATTATCTTTGAGGTTTTTGCTGCTGCGAATTGCGTAGTTTGTAATAAGAGTCTGAAAAACTACATTGGCCACATGCAAAGTTGAGTCTTTCAAATGGTTGAGCCTTAGAGTGGCACATTACGGTTTTCCTGATTCAGAAGTGAAAAGAGAAACTTTTGCAGCATACCTAAATTTAGCATGTAAGAATTACAAATCAAATTGTATACTTGTTTTCTTATGATGGTGGTTCGGGGACAACTTACCTGCACTTATAATAATTTACCTCCTAAGTAAATTTTTTTACGGAAGGCCTAGACAGATACAGGAAGAGACCTTCCTCAATGGTTGTTCGGTCACACCTATGGTGCATCAAATTATTTTTTACAACAGTATTAAATATGCCTCTGTCGCAACTTATGTTGAGGGTGAATCAAGACTGATCATGTCGCTCCATTTTTCTTGAAACTGGTAAAGTTGCATTCTCTAATGATGGAGACCTTTAAAAAATTGTTAAGAACAGCCTAAGGTACTTACAAAGAATTTCCGTGTTCAGCTTCTTCTATACAATGTTCTGTTATATACTCGATCATAATCCATTTAATCTCTGTTAGACAGAAGAAGAAAGAAGAAAGAGATGGTTATTCGTCTTCTTTCTCAAAGTTATGTCACCCCATTTAAACTCATCTCATGCCAATACTATATAAAATAAATGTACAATGTGGTAAAATTTCTTTGTATTTTCTATTGACGTATAAAACGTATATCTCTCTGTAAGGAAGAATAACTCCTAGAAAAGTATAGGACACAAAATAGAAGTGCAGGTGCTAACATGTATAGAACATTTCCTTTCTTAGTAGGTATGTCCTTCGTGGGGCATTTGCCAAATTCAGTGTTCCAAAACTAACCAACTAAGTTTGTTTTGAAGTACAACTGACAAATGCACATAGCACTCAGCAAAACAATAAAGAGAAGCAAAACCGATGCTAGTCTTTATCGTACTAGTAAAAAGGAACAGGGGATGCCTCATGTTTCCTCTATATGTACACTATGAGATAGGGAGTGGGAGTAGAACATCAAGCAATATCTAAAATCTAAATCTTCACCATTTTCATTTAGTGAGTAATGAGTATAGTCTGAGGCTTAAATTAAGATGCATTTCATTGAGTCGGCCAATACCTGAGTTTATTTTCTGCAAAAAAGGGATGTGGTGAGGGCTGCAAATGGGTCTGTAAGTTATAAACCTGCAAGTTGTTGTTTACAATACATTCTTCCTGATAAACTTTCCCCCAATGGACGATTATTTGGAAACAAATTGATGTTGAACTTTTCTTTTTCATCATCTTTATTTGCAGGTGCTTCTGTTTTCTGCAACGTTTGGGGAAAATGTCAAAGCATTTGTGACAAAAATTGTTCAAGATCTTTTTGTGCAAGATTACAACCAAATGTTTGTGAAGAAAGAAGAACTTTCACTGGATTCAGTGAAGCAGTATAAAGTGCAGTGTCCAGATGAACTTTCAAAAATCATGGTGATTAAAGACAGAATACTAGAACTAGGACAGAAGGTGGGGCAAACAATTATATTTGTTCGTACCAGAAACAGTGCAAGTATGTTGCATAAGTCATTGGTTGACTATGGCTATGAAGTGACAACAATTCAAGGTGCTCTTAGGCAAGAAGACAGAGACAAAATAATCAAGGAGTTCAAAGATGGATTGACACAAATTCTTATATCAACTGATCTTCTTGCTCGTGGATTTGACCAATCACAGGTAATTTTAGATTTGAGGCTTTCCAGTTGCCAACCTTATATATGCTATACAAAATTGTTTCTTCTTCTGGATGTGAAGCTTGTTGTGTAGCAATAATATTTTATCTCTTTCTTTCTTGATTTCTGTCTTGGTGGCTAACATTATAAAATCTTAAAAAGCTATTATAATCTGTTTGCAGGTTAATTTGGTGGTTAATTATGACCTCCCTGTGAGACACGAGAGTCCAACAGAGCCAGATCATGAGGTATACCTGCATCGGATTGGTAGAGCAGGACGTTTTGGACGCAAAGGTAATTTGTTGTCACTTTCTTATGCATGCTTCCTTGATATATTAATAGCTGAAAATGAACCACATATAAATGTTATGAAGTTTACGCAACACTTCCCTCTTGTGTTGAGCAGGTGCGATATTCAACTTGCTGTGCAGTGACAGAGACAACATGCTAATGTCAAAGATTGAGAACCATTTCAACCATCAAGTGGCTGAGGCATGTATCTATTGTTTACTTACTGCATTTTGGGCTTTTCTTTATTTTTGACGCATAGGATCCTGCCCAAATCTTTTGTAGGACTAGATCATACGTGCATACAGGTGCTTAGCATCTGGCTTCTTATGTTCATGGCCTTCTAAATAAGGCTGGAGATATAGCATCATGATTAACTATACACAGGGTTGGTAATTTGTGGCCTGAAATTAGTTTTAAAGGATATTACCCCCAGTTAAGATGGAACAAACTTGACTCTTTAGAATTTCTTCATTGTGTGTGTGAGGAGGGGAGTGAGGTTGCAAATTCACACTAGAGTAAAAACTAAAAACTTATAATTCAATTCCGAGTGAAATGCAGATGTGATTCAAGATAAAGATAAGATGAACAAAGCATTTAGGATTATGGTCGAATGCAACATTTTGTAGTATGCTATTCACAGGAAAAAGAATCTGGCCAATGTCTAGTTCAATTTGGTATGATCTATGGTGACATGACACTAAACTCAAGTTAATTATTTCATGTTGGTTATGCAGATTCCCTCATGGAGTAATGAAGAAGATTTCGAAAATGCTCTGAAGATAGCTGGCTTGCTGTAAGCCGAGTAGAATGTTGGTTAACAGATCTCAGGAGATATGCTCGCTCGCTCTACTTATTTGATCTTTCCACTGTTGAGTTTTGACAATATCTATATATTTCACTGAAGCAGCATCAGAATCGAGTCTTGTCCAGTCTGTATTTTTTCTTAATGTCTTGTTATATTCATCGACTTCGAGTAAAACAACACTGGCTGGTGATGACATTTGTATAGTTGACAGAGCAGTGCTCCTGAAAGGCTTTTCTTCTTTGATTGCTCTCATGCTTCACTTGCCATTTCTGGTGTTACAAGTTCTCAAAATACACTGTCATAAGGAACTAAATTTTTTTAGATGTTACATGAACATGTGACGAAAGATAATTATATTTTACTTTTTAGATGCTATAATTTGAGATGTCTAATTAGTGCCTTTTGTTGATGCTTAATCTAATACTGATCCATATACAAACACACAGCTATAAGGATCACTTTCCCCACCATATATAAGGTGTGAATTTGAATTAGTCGAGGGTTTAGTATGCATAAATATCATACATCGGGTCGTATTATTCATTCCACAGGACCTTGGTTGATGGTTACGAAGTAAAGGGTCCTTGGATTATGAGCCTTTGATGGATCTTGGACCAACGTATGGAGTCCATCCATGGAGATTCTAGTCTTGATCCTCAAGTGTGTACCTGCAAATAGAAGAAGATGAACAGGTGGTTAGTCTGATTCACTTAGGGCCCTATTTAAACAAAGTATATATATAAACAACGTAGGTGTAGATGTGTTCGATAGGCAGAAAAATGTTTTCTCATTTTTGCAAATAATAAATGATTTTTTTACTTATTTTTGTTATCGATGAGTAAGCGAAACTTAGTGGAGGTATAGTTACGGAGGGATGGGGATGAGATGAAATGAGGACGAAATGTCACTTATAAAATTTGTATTTTTTATTTTCATTAGAAATATTTTCAGAGTAATCGGAGAATATTTGGGTTTCTCTTCAACTAACATACTACTTTTTCCTTCTTTTTTTACACGTCGAACTTTGACTTGGGACACCTATTATAAATTAATGATTGGTATAATAGCGAGTTTAAATTACCATTTATTCTAGATATAAACTCAATGTTAACAAATTGAGGATATAATATGAAAGAAAAAAATAATCCTTAATTTGTCAAAAAATGCCAAATAAGAAGAAAAATCAAATTAGAAAATACATGATAAGTATATAGAGTCAGAGAAGTATAAACTAGTGGAGGTAGGATTATGAGAGATATATAAGGAGGACTAACACGTCAGTTACAGAATATGTATTCTTTATTTCCATTAGAAATTCATTTTTTCAACGATATCGAATAATATTTTCTAAGAAATATTATTGCCCACTCCGAACGCCTTCAATTTAGGTTTATCTTCAACTAACATACTACAAACTAGTTCCACTTTTAGTCTTACTTAAGACTTTGTCTCCTTCCCCTTACAATTGACATGTTATAAGATTTACATATAACAATTAATAATCTTTCTTGAAATATCATCATGGAAAATCTAAGAGAATCTTCAAATTCAACATATTTGTATGCCCCTTTAGTTATCTCTTTGATGGGCATAATTGCCTCAGCAATAGCATTACTAATATACCAGTTGATACTACCCAAATATTGCCTTGAAAGTAGAAATACACAAACTCTTACAAGCCCAACAATTCAAGAAACTCACTTACCTATTGGAGTAGACAATAAAATCTTACAAAAAATACCTATCATATCTTATAATTTAATTCATACAAAGGGTAAATTATTTCATGTAGATGAAAATGAGTGTGCTATTTGCTTAGGTGAATTGGAAGATCAAGATTTGGTCCGCTCGTTGCCTATTTGTCGACACACTTTCCACGTGGCATGCATCGATAAGTGGTTCGTGGCACACTCTAATTGCCCCGTTTGTCGTGCTCCAGTAACGGAGATAGAGATATATGCCATGTATTTATTGGATTTAATATCGGATATGAATTTAAACGATGAAAATGCTTCTTTTGCTTCTAATTCATCATCAAAAATACAACCACGTGACATGCTTAGACATGATGTATCAATGGTAATGTCTAAAGAAAAGAGATCAACAAATTTGTCATCACAAATAAGGAGATCATTGTCTATGGGTTACACTTATGATAATCATGAAGGAGATCACTCATCATTAAGTAGCAAATCATCAAAGTTATTGAGTTCATTGTCTCTAATTGGTAGGGGAAAAGGAAAACAAGTTATTCCCTACTAACCGCGAATTCAAATTTCATCGGAGGCAAAAATACTGAATAGGTGAGTTTTTCCTGATATGTTCAAGTCGTACTGAACATAGTTATTGTGTTGATGGAGGTAACATATTACAATAACATAGTTAGTAAAATTCTACAAGTGAGATTTTAAAAAGATAGAATATACGTAAATTTTACCATTATTAATTGAAGTGCATACCAGATTATTGGAACACCATGATTGTATTAGTTTTAAATAATCACTCCTTGCTTCCCCTTGCCCTTGAATTTTCTATTTGGTCAGAAAGCAAAATTTAACTCTCTAATTATTATTTTTAGTTGAGTTTTTTTGCTCTATCTTCTCTTTTTAAATTGTTTTTCATTTATCTAGGAAGTTTTTTTAAAAAACTTTTAGTCCTTGAATTATGACTAATTCTTATATTGATGCTTGTAATATTTAGCTAATCACTTTTAGTTGTTAATTAATTGAATGAGTATTTCTAATATCATTGTTTGTGTGAATTTTTTTTAATTAAATGCATTATTAATTATTATACACTTTATTATTCACAAATTTTTTAATGTTACATATGACATATGTGTCTATTAATTTAACTTTATACAAATTTAAGCGTTTAGTGAAGGGGTGGGTGGGTATATATTGTCATGTTCTAAGCCTTCACGCAATTGATTTCCTCCTCTTGATGATATGCCTTCCCCTCTTTGTAATGCTACTACTTTATTCTTGGCATCTAAGATAAATCTTCGATCTCCATTTCTCTTTATTCCTACAAGCTAAGTCATTAAAAATAAATGACTTAATTAATTGCCGCTAAAAATCTTTTGATGATGCATATATAGATATTAACATTCTAGAAAGTATTACTAATCAGTTCATTTAAGTACTTTTATCCTTATAAGTGTGATTGTTGTCTTCTGCCGAGTTAAGTAAGTTAGGCCAAGTGTTCGCTTGAGGCCAGTAATGGTCACAAAGTGCCAGTCCCGCCTAGGGTGTAGGCTCGGAGCGTGACATAAGGAAAACATAAGACGTGTATTTCAATTATCTTTCCTATTAATAAATTGCTTTCATTTTAAGCCCATGGACAACGATTCAGCAATAACAACCTGAAAAGGCTAATACAAATTAGATGATTTTTTCTTCGGATGTACAATATTTTTGTAAGAGACCCAACATCTTATCGTAGAGGTCTATTTTTGTATTTACGTATCAAATGACGTGGCATACCAAGTTAAATACCAATGTCAATAAAATTGCGCCACGTATCAAAATGACATAACATGCTCAGTCAAATCAAAGTCCAAACGTCTTACCTGTAGAAGACATGTACGTTACAATTCCAATCAAATATTGTCACGTTGACATAAATACAATTGACCAAAAAAGGAAAAAAAGTCAATTACAAGATTTACCAATTGTTATTTTCCTTAAATTGTTGACTAAATATGCTATAAATAGGACACAAGGGAAAAAAATATTTTCATCAAACACCTGCACAAATTACTTTCAAAAGCATTACACCAAATATTAAAACATGACTTCCAAAGTATTGGCTTTTCTCATCATCTTTACAATGACTGTGTTGTGTAAGTCTTTTACTTGTTTCAACTTTTTAGTACTTCAACTGAAGGAATATTGATTGTATTCAAGTGTTAAGGGAATACATGGGAGATATATATAGGAGATATAGGAAGGAGTACTAATCCTAATAGGACTAGAATTAAGGAGTACTAATCCTAATAGGACTAGGATTAGTACACAGTAAATACTAATATTATTTTATACTATTTATTTAATACTATCTGTTATTATCCCCCCTCAAGCTGAGCTGAGCGGAAGCGAACGGAAGCTTGGAACTGAGGTAATCGTGCTGTCGGCTCGGGAGAGGCTTGGTGAGAATATCAGCCGGTTGTTCTTCAGTGGGTACATACTGCACAGTCATGGTGCCGGCCTGAACTTCATCGCGAACAAAGAGACAATCGGTATCAACATGCTTCATTCTGGTGTGTAGGACGGAATTCTTGGCCACACAGATGGTTGATTTGTTGTCACAATAGAGAGCAGGAACAGTGTGAGTGGCGCGGAGTTCGCGAAGAATATATGTGACCCACATGGTCTCAGCAGCAAGAAGAGCAAGGGCGCGGTATTCAGCTTCAGTCGAGGACCGAGAGACCTTGGGTTGTTTTTTTGTACACCAGGAGATCAGGTTCGGCCCCAAAAAAACGAGAAACCCCGATGTAGATTTTCTGTCATTTTTATCATTCGCCCAATCTGAATCTGAGAAACCCCGAAGCTCCAAGTCCCCGGGTCGAATGAGTAAACCACGACCAAGAGTGCCAAAAATGTACCTGAGAATGCGTTTTAGACAATGGTAATCATGTTCACTTGGTTGATGCATGCGCTGAGCAACTCGGTTGACAGCAAACTGGATGTCAGGACGGGTAATGGCCAGATACTGTAGAGCCCCAATGAGGCTGCGGAAGTGGGTGATATCGGCAAAGGGGGTGTCGGCTCCATTCGTAGACGAAGAGACTGCCATCGGTGTTGGTTGACTGGTGCATTTTTCCAGTCCAGCTTTCTGCAACAGATCTCGAGCATATTTTGACTGATGAAGAAACAAGCCGCTGCCTGTCCGAGAAACCTCCATTCCCAGAAAATAATGTAACGGGCCAAGGTCCTTCATTTTGAAGGTAGTATGCATAGCTCGAGTGACATCCTGAATGAGAGCTGCAGTAGAGCCTGTAATAATGATATCATCTACATAGACAAGAAGAATGACTGTACCGTGTGCTGAATGTCGAGTAAACAGACTCGTGTCGTGTACGCAACACGTGAAGCCGAGTCCCTGGAGGAACGTTTTCAGACGTGTGTACCAAGCACGGGGGGCTTGCTTGAGCCCATACAGAGACTTCTGGAGTTTGCAAACATGTTGAGGGAAGCGGGGATCAACATAGCCCGGTGGTTGCGTCATGTAGATAGTTTCATCAAGCATGCCATGAAGAAAAGCATTGGAAACATCCAACTGATTGATGAGCCAATTGTTGCGCACGGCGAGTGACAGTACCAGGCGAATGGTTTCCTGCCGAATAACAGGACTGAATGTCTCGGAGTAATCAAGCCCATACTCCTGATTGTAGCCTTTAGCAACCAAACGAGCCTTGTACCTGGAAATACTGCCATCCGCATTGTGTTTAATTTTGTACACCCATTTACAGCCCACTGGGTGCCGCCCATGGGGCTTAGGTACAAGAACCCAAGTTTTCTGATCAGTCAAAGCCTTAAACTCGTCATCCATAGCATGACGCCAATAAGCATTTTTTGAGGCAACAGAGTAGGTTGTTGGTTCACTATCGGGAAGGGGTGTATTTGGTAGTATGGTAGCCTGAAAGGTTTTGGGTTTAAAGATACCGGCTTTGCCACGGGTTAACATGGGATGAGTATTGGGGGGTGGCACGGGCGGTGGTGATTCGGGGGTGGTCAGAATGAATAAGTTATATATAAAGTAATTAATCTCAAGTATAACAATGAATTTTAGTATAATATATGTTGTAATCATAGAACAAATAATGCAATCGTGTCGGATCACCACATTGATAGTAAACAAATATTTGATCAATTATACCTTTTTCCTTTTATAATAAACTCTAAATTTGATATTCATTTTAATATCAAACTGAATAATTCTTTATCTGAATTTGAGTCACTAAAAAAAATAAAAAGACAATTTTTTAAGAAGGGGTAAAATAAAAATTAATTGTTCAATTCAACTAAATCTTATCAAATAGCATAGTTAGGAAGTATTTAAAATTACGAATAGGTTTGAATATGCAATTCATGCCAAAATTTTTTTTTTAATGTATTCTACTTTAAAAATATATTTTCTTGTTTGACAAGTGTCTCTTTTTTCTAATGAATAAATAATTATCAGTCAATTTTGGTTTTTAATGAAAAATAACTTTGTTGTTTGATCGTAGAGAATTACTTATTTTTTCTTCCATACCAAACACACATCCTAAGTGAACTATGTTGAATTAGCTTATACGAAAATGCATATTTATTTGTAAATGATGTTTGCACTAGGTTAT
This sequence comes from Solanum pennellii, assembly GCF_001406875.1. NCBI lineage: Eukaryota > Viridiplantae > Streptophyta > Magnoliopsida > Solanales > Solanaceae > Solanum > Solanum pennellii. The sequence goes on from NC_028646.1 coordinate 81,836,902, forward strand.
AAAAATATATATTTTATATCTATTAATTCAATATAAATATCAGACACGATATTTTACCTTATTTTATATAATGTATACTTCAGAACATTGATTAATGAAAAAAAATACTTTCCTACATTAATCACGATGGCTTTTACATTGTGTGTAGAATCTTTTAAACTTTTTTCCTATTCTTTTATATTAATTAACCAAGAAAGAGATACAAGATGCTCTCTATACCCTACTTGCAAATGAATTTTTGAATCTTTTTTGTATATTATGATTTATGGATTAAGTGTCAACTTCAAATCATTATGATTAACAAAAAATAATTTTTTTTTAAAAAGAAATAATTAGTAAATTCAATACCAACCCAACCAACTGTTTGTACATTATTGGATGGGATCATCACATCACATTCTAAAATCAATCACTCTTCAATTAGCAGTTGTTTGCCTAATTATTAGGCTCCACATATTATATATTAGAAAAAAAAATTATTAGTCCAAAACATAGGTTTGAAAGTTAACAACCATAAGGGAAATGACAAAAAGAAAGAATCAAATTCAAGAACTCATTGAGTAGAATGTTATGGGGGAAAAAAATCCCAAATAATCACTTTTCATGTTCCTATAATTGAAAATTAATTATTTATTCTGAAGTTTTAAATTTCATAATTGAACCATTTGAAGAATTGAAGAGTTCAAATGTAATGACTATTTTTCAACGATTGATCAGACTTAAGTTAACTAATGCTTATGTTCGTGTCTAGATTTACTCACTTTCAAAATAATTGAAAAATTTGATTTGTTATCTTTGAAGGGAAAGAAAATGTAAGTGTGCTTATATTTGTGTCGTGCTTTTACTTCGGTGTTTCAATACTATTTCTACAAAAATAATTTTTTTTTATATTCAATACTTATATTAGAGTCTGACTAAATTTAAATTAACATCGAAAATAGTATTTTACCACTCCACCATTGTTGGTTTTTCTACAAAAATAATATTTTTTTATATTCAATACTTATATTAGAGTCTAACTAAATTTAAATTAACATCGAAAATAGTATTTTACCACTCCACCATTGTTGGTTTCTACCTAATATATTATTATCAAGAAACAAAAACTAGGTAGAATGATAAGAAAGTTGGTTTGCATGTATTAAACAAATAAAAAGGTTGTTACTTTATATAAACGACCCATGTGGGTTGGTGGGCCAATGAAAACTATAAAACTAACTCCAACAAACACTTTGCCTTTTAAATTTCTTAATTAAATTAATTACAATGTACAATAATCTTCCAACTTTTTTTTTCTAATATAAAACAAATTGTGCATTATTGCTTTCTTTTTTCTCAATCTTTCCTTTCAAAAGACCCCACCATCTTCAAAAAGGAAACTTCATCAACCTTTACAACCCCTCCTTATATGTCATGAGTTGTATAAAGTAGTTTTTTAAATGTATTATTTTTTGGTTAATTATTATTATTATTATTTTATATGTTGTTATGAACCAAGAGGTGCTCTATGAGGAATCCCTTTTCTTCTTCTAGCATTTGAAGGTGGTGGTGGAGGGGTGGGTGGGTATATATTGTCATGTTCTAAGCCTTCACGCAATTGATTTCCTCCTCTTGATGATATGCCTTCACCTCTTTGTAATGCTACTACTTCATTTTTGGCATCTAAGATAAAGCTTGAATCTCCATTTCTCTTTATTCCTACAAGCTAAGTCATTAAAAACAAATGATATATAGTCCAAAAATATGTCACTCATCATCTTTCAACATTAATTCAATTGGAATATCACTACAACAATAACAATTTTCGGTAACAATAAATATGCACATCGCACATTAACAAAAAATACTAAATTCTTTACCAACATTAGTTAATATCGTTATAGGATTTACAGACATTTATAAAGAGTGTTAGTTGCTATTAAAAATATGTTTAGCAACAATTAAACTATTGTCTTTAATTAATAGCCGCTAAAAATCTTTTGATGTAGGATATATAGATATTAACTTGGCCTAATGGTGAATGTAGGCCTATAATGGAGTCATCAATCATTGTATTTGTAGTGTATGTATATATGTAAGTTGTGAGCACAAAAATGAAAATGTATAGTGTATGTATATATGTAAGTTGTGAGCACAAAAATGAAAATGTAATAATAGTATTTTTAAAAATTGGTTATTCTTGAAAAGGATGGCATGTGTATCTATTTATAGATTCCCTAGCTCTCCATATGGCTTCATAATCAGTCAGGAATTTTATTTTAAACAATGTAGAAATATTGTACATCTCAAAATTTAGCATACGACTTTAAAAATAATTTTTGAACCAATTTTATTTAATTTCTATACTATTTATACAGTATAACATTTTGACAATAGGATTCAATTGAGCCATCCTATAAACATAGCTTCACCTTTGTCAATATGGCAATCAAAGGCTACTTGAACTTTGGAGTTGTGACCATATGATATGATGACAATGAAGATGATATATGTATTTTTGGTAGGGAGTTACAATCAATGATGGTGATGAAGATGTGAAGTTTTATTATTTATTATGAATATGTGGGACATAATTAACATGATGATGTATGAATAATACAATGCCATAACCAAACAAAAATAAATGATAAATTTGGTAAAAAATGAAGTAATATCAATTAACAAAATTAGATAATTTACCTTACATCCAAGAGAACAGAAACGAAATGTATCCAAAAGGCTTCTTCCACATATTTCACAAACATGAGAACTTGCTTTGCCACTACTCTTTGGTTGTGGCCTTTCATTTAGAAATAAAACTCTTGCACTGTTGATTACATAGGTTTGCACTCCACTTATATCCAATACTTTTTGAATCTCTGAAACTCTAACCACATCATGATATGATGATCTCCTTATCTATATATATTTTAACAACAATTATTTACAAATTTTAACCACACGCACGTGGTAAAACGAAAGAAAAATGTACATATACCATACCTAATACTTTTTTTTTTTTAGATAAAATTTGAAACAAAAAAGATTACTTACTAAGTAAGAAAAATACATTACAAGAATTGCGGAGCCCAAATTTTTCTATTTTTGAGTTTTATACTAAATGTAGATTATTTGACAAAAAAAAATGAGATTATTCAGATAGCAAGCATCCTCTCTCTCTCTAATTCTCTTCAATTTTAAGTTTGTAAGTTCGAGTCAATAAGAGTCAAAAAGGAACCATGGACACAAACAAACACAAAGTATGAGAAAAAATTATTGAGTTTGACTGAACCTTTAACTATGATCATAACGATACTCATAATGCCAATGTTATGAATACTAAGAATACCTATATGGCCGTGAATTCAGATTAGTCGGATCTTAAAAAATAAAATTTACCTGAATGACTTGATGATCTTTGTGTTTAGATGAGCGGCAATAGAAGCAAAAAGCATTGTCATTGCAGTCTAAGCAGTACATATTGCATTCACTCCGGGCCGCATCACCGTGCGTCCGGCAAATCGAGAAAAAAGCAGTGTTCAATAATGGCTCTAGCCATGGCGGAACCAGCATTGTCATCAAACCGATCTTCGATTATCAATCAACTCGCTGCAATCTGCTCAGAATGCTCCGTGAAGATTAATTAACAACTAATTCACCCAATGTGCGTTGGAGAAGAAGAAGTTGTATTGACGATGAAGAATCAAAAGAATTTGGAGGACACAGAGAGAAAATTTTTAGAGAGAGAAAAATGGGGGATTGGAAAGGGAAGAGAAGAAGGAAGAAGGCCTAACCTAAACTAACAGCAACTTAAAATTCAACAATAAAAACATGGGGTGAGGTGGGGTGGCGTGGGTGTAGAGGTGAATGAAAGTAGATCTGACGGTTGAGAAGAGTTGATGGTGGCTGAGATTGATTTTGATCCGTTGGATCATTTTGTAGAAAAAATAAAAGGAAGAAAAGAGAGAAAGGGTATGTGTGAGTTTGGCGCTTACGCCAACTTTTTTGTTTTTATTTTTAATTTTTTTGTTTCGTGTTCAATATTTATATTAAAGCTTAATTAAATTTGATTTTATATAAAAAATTAATATTTAAATAAGAAAAATTATTTAACAAAAATATTTAATATTTAAAGGAATTCAAATTTAAAATATTTGATCAAAAATTAAAAAAATATTTATCATTTTACCGTAACTTTTGTTAATGCTTACGCCAACTTTGGATGTTCTTTGCGTCTCTATATAGGCAGAAAGGTCGGCCATTAGGCTACGTCTAAGCAAAACAGCTGGTCACTAAACGACGTCATTTAAAGGGTTTTGTTTTTATGTGGATTAACACGTGTTGAATTGTAATTGGAGAATGATGTGGGTCCCATTCATCGGTATGGTTTCTTGTTGCAAATTACGTCCGAGATGAGAATGAGTGTAATGTAATCTGGCGATATTACTTTAATACCCTTTGTTTCAGCAGTTATTACCATCTTTTTGTCCTTAGGATTTGTAGTGTCTTGATGAGTAGGGGTGCGCTACATATGAGTTTAGACGAATTCAATAGTTTTAAATATTCATAAACTTAACGTATTTTTTATTCTATTTTTTAATTATTTATAGCCTATTCACATAAATATATTTCGGACATTGCACAACATGACTGTAATACATTTTCTAAATTTTGTGTTTTAGGGGTGTTTTCGACACTCATCTCTTTTTTATATTAAGAGTTTCATGCCTTTACAAGAGTTTGAGGTACTTGTTATGTCATGCGGCAGATCACAAGTGTATCGGGAATGTATCTAAATTTCGTTAGTCAGGTAAATAAGTGTTTTTAAGTATGTCAATAATTTGGGACAAAACTAATAGTTTACATCAATTTCAAGAATATTTTCAATACGTTTCTCTTTTTACTTTACAAGTTTGGGGTAGACATTGAAAATTTATGAAACTCTAAAAGATGTGTTCAATTCGAGTCGAAACTTTATAAGATAAGTGTGTTCAATTTTAATAAGCATTAGAGGCTAATAAACCCTAAACGGTAGTTCATGCATAGATAAAAGATACTATATTTCTTGAAAAAGCATTTCGATAATTCCATAAAGAGATCGAAATCTCAAATATTTCGCAAATTCATGAAACATTCATAAAGAGATTAAATTCAAATCATTATAGTTCGAGAAAAACGCCACTAACTATCCTCGAATCATAAAAATCTCATTGGAAAAGAATTAAGGGAGGATTAAATTTATATCTACATATTTTTACAATAAAATCATGTCTCTTTATATCATATTTTATTTGTGATCTTATTGTTTTAAAATGTGTTAAAAGTTTTCTTTATATTATATTTTGTTTGTGATTGTATGGTTTTAAAATGTGTTAAAAGTTTGATGGCAAATGAAGAACTTATAAATTATAAAATTTGGCAGCATGAATGTCAAAAAGAAGGATTATTCATTAAAGAATATTTGTATTGAGTATTTATATGAAACTATATTAATACTTTGACATTAAATTAAAAATCGAAAAAAATGTGTATTACTACAATTTAACAATATTAATTTATATGAAAACGGATGTGATGTAGTGACATTTTGATTTATCTTCATAATAGGCTGATTTGGTGTAAGTTTGGATTAATTTGGTAGGCGATTTTTTTATGTTGAATCTCTAAAGGAGAAAAACATGTCTAAAAGAAGAAGAAAAAATGTGTGGAGGTGTATATTTTTATTTAAAATTTATGAATTTTAGAATGAGTTTAAATCTATAATAATAATAGGATTCATAATTAATATTTAATCGATTTTTTTTATATATGAATAAAAGTTATTTACTTCTCATAAATTTATAAATTATGATATAGATTTATCTCAAAACATTCCTTTAGTTAGTCGTATGAATATTTATAATTATAAATTATGTAATACATTTTAAGGGTCGTATATAACTATCAATTTCCCACATATATACGTAAATATACATGATGATTGCTCAAGTATAATATTCATTTAGGAACTAGAAAAGTTCAAGATTCTTTTTATATTATTTTGCCTCTCACTTTCAACCGTGCTTAATTACTTGATTAACCAAAAATTAAACAAAAAAAATACATTTTTTTCAAGTTTCTTAAAGAAAAAAAATAAATTAAATTATAAAAAACAAATTAAAAAGAAATGCCGGCTTTGAGAAGCTTATGGAACTTTGCTATAATAAAATATTGTTATGAATATTGATAATATGCATTTAGATTTCATTAAATTGTTATAAGCACAGTATGAAAAATTAGAAAGAGTATGAATACAGAAATATAAATCATTAATGATTTTTCCTAGTGAAATCATGACGACAATTGAAAAGCACAATTTAAATATACTTTTTTTTTTTAAAATATTTGTGATCTATGTACACGATACAAATGATAATTAACATAAATATTTTAATAATTTACTTTATATATCATATATGTCGTGTAAAAAGTTATATAATAATATTTTAATATGATTATTATAGAGTGATAATTTTAAAAAATTATGCTGTCAAAATTAATATCGTTATAGAGAAGTAAAATATAACATTGAAAAATTAATTTGAAGAACATCATATTTTTATAATAAAATGTCATTATAATAAATGATCATTATAACAAGGTTTTAACTGTATAAGCATTACCCTCAACAAAATGTGAATTTTCAACCTTATTCAAATTGATATTGATATATACAATTAATATAACATATTTTTATGTGATTAATTTAATTATATAATACACACTTATTTTGTATTTTTTTTTATAATTCCTACTTATCCATAAATACTTATTTTGTGCTGCAAATTTATTATCATCTGGTCAATTCTCTATCTTATCCAAGAAAAAAAATGTATCTATATAATCAAAACTAACTATTTTAAACAGAAAAACATATCTAAAATACTTTTTTCTTGTTTTCATCATGTTTTTCATTTTCTTTTACTAGCAACAAATGAATAATTTATTGGTTAGGTGATCTTTCTATTTTCAACAGTCACTATTATGCAAATAAAAAATTTAAAAATTTAAAAATAAAATTGCTTTGGGGATATAAAAAAGGAAACTTATATTATTTGCACAAAATTGGGATGACTTCATAAAAAGACTATAAACTATTAAAAGAAAATTGTTATCCAAAGCGAAAATTGCGCTCCTCAATTGCAAAGTAGCTTTATTAATACTCTATTATAAAACTCTTCTTTTCCTTCCAAAAGCAACTTTACTTTTAATTTAAATTTATTAATTGCTAATACTAATTAGTCAAGATCAAAGTTAGTTAATTATAGTATTTTTAGCCTATTACTATTGAGATCTCTTTTTTTGATTTTTTTATTCCTAACTTATACTCTGATTTAATTTAACGGAGTTAGATGAATAATAAAAATTGATATAACCAACATAATTTACTTGAAATCGACATAAAATAATAATTTTTTTAATAAAAAGACGAATTAAATCTTGACTAAAAATCCTTACGTTTATATAAAAAAAAATAACACTTCTTTCAAATCTCAAAAAGTTTGGAAGAAATTAAATATTAGAAGTTTCGTCTCAATTTTTGAACATTGAAAATTTGAAAACTCTTCTTCTCCATTTCTCTATCGTTTCGAAAATAACATATAAATATCGTATAATTTTTTCTGTCTTTGTTGAATTAAGCGAAATTTTATAATTTGTATTGTCGTTATTATAAAATAATTTTCTTGTTCTGTCATAAAAGGAATTAATATAAACACCTTGACTATGATGAGGAGTTTAGATTATTATGGTGATGATAAAACTTAGAGACAAGAGGGATAATGTGTAAGAAAAATGATTGTCAAATTTGTACTATTTTGTAAAAAGTTCAAGAACAAATTTTGATCATTTACATAGTGAAATATAAATTTGACTCTTTTCACTTGTAAAAATGACCCCACATGTTATCAAAATAAAATTTTGGTCCATTTCATAAAGTATCAGCATAATTCTGAACCTCTCCTCAAATTAAAATATCAAAATATAGAAATACGAATATGAACCTTTCCATTTTATATTGTGCAATCTTTATGAAAAACAATGAGTAATGTTAATGAAATTTGACTAATTCAAAGTTGCATTGTGTATTGTTTCACTCGAGAAAAAAAATTCATTTATTTTATTAAAAATTAAAATGTCTGAATTTAAATATATATATATATATATATATATATATATATATATGAATTTTAAAATATTTTTAAATTTAAATGCGCATTTAAATTGCATATGAAATTAAATGCTAGATTAATTTTTTAATAAGAAAAATATCCAGCTAAATAAACTCTTGTTCCGTTTCACAACTTATAAGATAAGTTTAATAATTAATTACAAAATAATCCGATCAAATTTTATAAAATGGAGGAGTAATAATTAACAAATATGGCAATATCAATATCAATTAGAGCACGTAAATTCAAGCAAGACTACTAATGTAAAGTTGTCATCTTCAACGTTATGTAAATATATAGGAATTGAAATAAATTTTTGAGACCTTCCAGAATATTTTAACATCGAGAAAAAGAAGAAAATTATTTTAACAAAATGATATTGTTGTTACACTTAAATCTTTATGGTTACGAGTAGAGGCGAAATCTAAATTTTCAATAAAAGAGTTTAAAATTTATAGAAATAAACACATAAAATAGTCGAAGGAGGTTCGATATCTACATATAAAAGTATTCTAACCATATATAAATAATATAATTTTCTGTCGAAGGGGCTTTACGTTTACCCCTCGTACAAGATGGCTCCGCCACTGGCTACGAGATTAGAGAGCGAAAGGCATGAAAACTTTATAGTAGAATCAAACTAAAGAGACGTGAAAGATCTTATAAAATAAACATATTATTTTGAAAAATATTATTTAAAGCTCCTTTAAAAATCTGAATGATTTATTTACATTCATTAAGAAGTTTTATTAAAAAACAAAACAAATATTCATGATAATCTGAATTTGAATAATTAAGATTCACGAAAAATATAATATTACCCTTGTTATTGATTATTATACTATTTTCTTTTGAAATATTATTATTTATTATATAAATTATATAATAAAATTATCATTTTATTTGAAAGCCTAACCCCATAAAAAATAGAAGGAAATTGAGCAGCTATTTCTTCAAAATCCATAGGAAATTGAAAGGAAAAAGCATTGCGATTCGATTATCAAAATTCAAAGGGCTTATAGCTTTCTTCGTACGTTTCATACGCAATTAGCTTCATTTTCTTCCACTGCACAATTCATGTTGAATCTCTGGTAATTGTTCTTTCAGATTTACAGATTTTCATTTCCTTGTTCAGTTATGAATCGGACGATTGTATTTTGTTGTGTTTTTTTTTTTTTGTATTTTATTTGAAGTTTATATGACCTATGTCCTCTTTTGGTATAGATATCTGCAGTTTTTCGTTTTTTTTCTTCATTCTTATTATATTTTGTGCTAAATTTTGGTTAAATCTGTGCTAAATGAGTGATCCTGGAAGCATAAACTTAGGAACTATTACTTATGTTTTGAATCCCCTTTTTGCTATTCCATATTGTGTTATTTGGGCCTTTGAAGAAGTTGAAATCTATATCCACTATCTACAATAGGCAGAGTGGAGCCAGGAATTGAAGCTTGTCATTTTAGTACTTTTTAGTTGCTGCGTTCTAAATTAATAATTTGTGCATATAATTGAATATTTTAAGACTGTTGTAAGGGGTTTGAATCAAAACTACTAGATTTTGTCCGCTTCCTACACTCTAGCTCCGCCCTAGGTGGTGGATCCAGGATTTGGATGTGGTTGTTTGGGTAGAGAGAGTGGGTTTCTGAAATGTATATCTAATTCTATCGTTTTTGTTTCTGAAATGTATATCTAATTATATCCGAACTACCGAGTCCTTTGTTAGATTCACCAATGAGATTCATGTAATTTCATTTGGCAGTGTGATTATAGTTTATAGTATAGCTTGTTTATATGTAATGGTGTCGTGGCATGATGTATATCGTAAACAGAATGTACAGAATGAATTCGTTATTTTAGTTAGCTTTAGGATTTTGGCAAACATATCTCAATCAATCAGTAATGCTCCTCAATCGAAAATTAGTTGGTGTCAGCTATATGAGTTGTATACTTATTACCCGTTATGCTTTGACATACATATCTCCTTGAACTTGTCTTTTTTACAGGGGTAACAAAGGGCAACGGGCTCAGTCAAGTCCTCAAGAAGCTAATAATGGTTCACGGTATTCACCTTCTGTAGTCAGCTCATCAAGCTCTTCCCTCCCAGCAACCCCTAGTTCAAACTCTTCGGTCAGCTTTAATGCACAGAGTCCGACAAACAGGCCAAGTTCTGTGTCCCAAGTTTCTCCTGCAGAGGGTGCTGACATCATTGCTGCTTTAAGAAACAAGAGGTAAATTTTAGTTCATATATTTCGGCAATTACACCTATATAGAAAGGATCATTAGTTATGTTGCAGTCTTTGTTTCTACCAGAATAGATTCTGAACTCGCTGGGATTTGTAAGAGAGATTCCCACTTTGTTTTGCTCTATGGTTATCAAGAGCCGTTTCATGTCACCATCATAAGATTTAACATAGATTTATGATTTTGATACATTTATGTACATTAGACGCCTGAAAAGACTATAATCTATATAATGGTACTGATACAATTACATAATAGGAATCAAACTTTTTGAATGTTGATGAATTCTGCTTTCTTATCGTACGGAGCATTATGAAACACCAAGTTGTGTAATGAACTGAAGTGCATACAGTAAAAATATACTGGATAGTACAAGTTTTGTCATTTGAAAGCAGAATTCTTGCAATAAATGCAGAGGTGCTTGTAGGAAACTACCAATGAATTATAATGAAGATAAAAGTTTTATATCTGAAATAGATACTCGTGGTTCCGTCCATAATCGGAGGTATCTTTCCGGTACATGAAAGAACATATATATTTACTTTTTGATCATTAGTATCCAAGGAAGCAATTAACGGCATCCTTTAAGGTACCATTCGTGCATGTTTTGAGAATGATGAATAGGTTTTATCTTAAAATACGATATGACGATATGAAGTATCTTCTGCCTGCAAATGCTTCATGACTTTTTAGTTTAGAAAATAAATAAAAAGCTTCATGACTTGATCATCTGTTTCTGATTATCATTAAACAATCAAATGAAGAGCTTAGCCTTTGTCACCATTCTTCTTTTTGCAATTTGTTTCTGATTTTCAATATGCTTTCTTGTTAAATTGTTCAGTGCTAATGAGCTAAAGAAGCTTGTTTTTGACAAGGATGCTTGTCACAACTTCTTACTTTCACTTGAGGCTGTCAAGACTCAGAATAATGTAAGTAATAAAATTACTTGTTTCCTTTATAGTCGAATCTACAGTGGATCTAATTTTTCCTCATTTTTTCAAATATGATATTATGCTCCACCAAATTATACACATCACAAATTGAATGAACGGCGGAGTGAGATTCTGTTTTTAGTAGTAAAGGAATCAAATTATACATGGGGGATGACTGGATTTAGTTGTTCTGTCTGTGTGAGGTTCTGCATTCATGATGTTATAATTTAGTTCTTTCAAGTGGCTTACAATCTCATGAGACTTGTGCATTACAATGCACATCATTGCTTTTTGGTGATCTCACCTCATACAGTTCAAAGTAATGATACTTGCATATTTGGATTTGGTTGGCCTTGTTCTTGCTTCCTTTCTTCCTTGCCAAAATGAACTTGAATAATCTTTCTACCTCCTGTATGCTCGAGTCTTCTTCTTACACAATGTATGTGACGAATCGTGTATCCTCATGTCTTATGCATGTTAGCAAGGTAATTTCAACGTGAGAACACAATTTTGATCTGTTATAATCACCTTGATGTAATATTTTGTTGTAACAGGCTCAATGTTCTATGTAAATTTCTATGGTAGCATCTTACTCTTGCTGTTTTCCCCATATCTGATCAGGTTAGGGATGAGCTTCGCAATGCAACTGTGCAGCTTGCTAGTAAGTTTTGGGTTGCTTATTGCCTTATTATAGGTAGTGATATATCAACTAGTATCTGCATATAGATTTTGAACAAAATTCTTATGCAGGGGAGAATTTAGAAAAAGAACCCTGGATAATGGAGCTGAGAAATCAGGTTAATTACTTCACATTGCTTCTAGAGTATTTACTTATTTGTAACATTTTAGCATCAAAGCACTGACTTGGGAAAAAATAATTCGGTGCACCCTCCTTTATTGTTCACAGTGCAGGATAATCCGCACAACTGAACTGGCTGCTGCTCAAGAAAAGATGCATGAGCTGGAAAGGAGAAAAGAAGAGCTTCTAAAGTCATATTCTCCTGCATCGCTTCTCCATCAGCTACAAGGTTAATAGTAGAAGCACATAAAGCTTGTATGCTTTTTTCTTTTCCTTTTGGTTGTTTGTTATTCTTTTTACACCGGGTAAAATATTATGAAGTACAATTACAGATCAATACGATAATAGGAGACTTCTTACTATGTCACCAATGCATAATAACAGCTTTTCATAATGCTAAATATACCTTTTGAAGTGCAATCTTCATTGGCATCCTCTTGATCTACTTTGACAAATATTCTTATTTTCCTCTTAACTTATTGAAAACATTAGTTTCTTTCAACCATTTTTCACTCTGCTCCACTATTCAATTACCTTTTTGGATTAGTACACTCTATACCACTTCTTGTTATGTCCCAATGAGAAAGTTCCAACCATATGAATGTTATCATCAGATTTTGTACAAGTATTCTATTTGTTCTTTAAGCGCGTATCTGATTCTATCCACTCTTAATTAAGGAGCTAGTGTAGAATCTCCACGTAATGAGACAATTATGTGTAAGAGGTAACTTCATAGCTTTGTGCTCAATTTTGTAACACATTGTTACTCTCTCTATAATGGTGTTATGTTGGGAATGGAGGGTTGGAAAATGAGGATTGGTTTGTAAATCAAGAAAGATTTTCCAATTTGTTGCATCTACCATATGCTGTTTTCCTTCCGACAACAGTTCCTAAAAAGATTACTTCATAATTCTGTATCTCTAGTTGCTTGGTGATCACAACATTCTTTTTCCGTTTTTGGTAGAACTTGTGTGATACCAAATTGAAGTGTCCTTAGAATATTGAATTGATGGCTAACACATTGATTTTTTCTTGCTTATGGGATTAGATAACTGATAATTAGACTTGCCAGTAAAAGAATTAACAGTTGACTGTCTATTGATATTTGATACAGACGCCATGAAGAAAACGGAGGAGGAATCTGAAGCCCTTCTCGACCAGCTCCTTGGTCAAGAAATTGATCTTACAACATTCGTGCAGAAGTACAAAAAACTGCAATACAGTTACCACAAGCGTGCCCTCACACATCTTGCTGCTAAGGCATCTTTAGGCAACCATAGTTAACATCTCTTGAAGACGCGTTATGTAAATGTACCATCATGAACTACAATAGTCCCAATTGTTTCCTTCATTTTCATTTTCTTAGGTCTTTTGTAAAATATCGATATAGATTGTGGGAGATGGCGTAACTCATTTGATTTTATGTTGATCTTATATTACTCGTATCACCTGCAGTTACCATTATGCACTCTTGTAGTTAGTTACAAATCTATTTAACATGCACATTTCTGTGGTAAATACATCTTTAATATTTACATTTCTGCTACAGTCAAAATATGTTGGGGCCTTCAAAACCCAACTTTGCTCCCATACACTACTAATAAATATTTGGGTCTTCGATATAAATAAATATTAAAATTTGGATTAAACTTATATAAAAACAAAGACTCCAGAATGACTGTTTAACAGACTGGAAAAACAAGAATTACCAAAATACTGGGCAAGGAACGACGAAAACAAGAAGCAAGGACACGAGGAACACCCCCATGCCCCCACGCGCATACAGCAGTTTCCATTTTCATGTGACAAACTACACCAGCAATGAGACCTGGAAAATGTTCAGCTCCCTGTATTTTCTTCTTTCAGTCGGTCCATTTCCTTCTCCCACTTGAGTCCGAGCATTTGGCGGCCAAAAGGGACGATAAGGTTGTATCGGAAAACCTGAAGCCAAGACACATATTTAGCTCTTGCAAGTATTACGGATCTAATTAACTTTTGCTAATGCTAGATGTCAACAGTAGTCTCCTAGTTCAGCCATCTACTAACAGAGCATATAATACTAATACATCATCAAATACGGAGAATCCAGAGACATACTATGACAACAAACCGTAGCAGTTCACCATAGACGGAATAGGAAAAGAAACAGAACTGAATATGTAATTTGAAAGTGAATCAGTTCCTTGCTCTGCTCACCTTGTTATTGATGTCACGTATCTGCAGCTTTAGAGACTCGGATGCCTCGATCCATTTAGAATCATCGACAGAGCCCTGGTGTGTCCATGCCCTTTTAAGTGCTGATCTCCACTCAACGACTCTATCTCTTATCTCTTTGTTCAATTCAACCCACTCAGGTGCACATTTATTTCTAGAGAGAATCCTATACAAGGTATCTTCAGCTGGATCAGCATGAGGATTAGTATTGAGGTCTAACGGTTTTCCCTTCCCTGGTAAGTTCTCAAATTGCCCTTCTTCCATGGAATGCCATATTCGTTGTTCAACAACATTGATAATGTCAGTTTCCGACCTGATCAATATTCCATGCAAGATTAGAAATCAGCATTCCAAAAAGAAATTTAAAAAAAAGAACTCTATGATTGTGTTCGTAACATCCAGGATAAATCAGAATCCTACTATTTGCAATTCGTCTAGCCAAACACAGCTATAGTAACTACGTGAAAGCTAGAGATTTATGCCACATATATGCATGAATTAAAAGAGCACTCTTCCGACATTTTAACTTCTACAATTTTAGTTACATACCGAGCTCCATTCATTTACAGAAAAACCAGGGGTGGCATTAAGACAACTAGTACAAAATCTTGCTCCTCTAACAATTAGAGGTGAAATTCTCTAAAGAGGTACTTATTCGAATGAAAAATAAAGATGCATATCATCAAATCCAATCTCAAATCACTGACTCAAAAGGAACAACAATATTAACTGCTCCGTAATAAATCAAAGAACTTGACTTGGACTTGAGAGAAAACTACACTTGGACACCGAAGATTATACTAAAGTGGTAACAACATAGCAATTGAAAGCCTAAACTAAAGTGAAACTACTATCATATAACCCCCAATTATTACGAAAACACACTTCCAGATTCATGAACACCTAAGTATTCGTGATACAGAAACGCCAAACTAAAGTGCCCAGTAGGAGCAATGTGCATCAATGCAACATTAATACAAATGATGCATGCTGTATTGATTCAGACACGAACTCCAATAGTTAGTTCTTTTGAGTATGCAAGTATTCCAAGTACATAATCAAGGCAATAAACATCACTGAAATTTTTTTGCAGTAATTTGAGCTAACAATAACACATAATCCCAGCAGCTGAATCATCACATCATATCATTCTCTCAAATGTTCAGCTTGAGCTACCTAGCTATAATACCTTACAAAGTCTAAAACATCAAGAAGTAAAAAAAAAATTCTAAATACTCGATCATCATACAAGGAGCTCGTAGAAATGAACTTTTTTTTTTTGTCATTTTTCTATATAGAATATGTGAGCATATCAGGAATTACCTAACGGCGTCACGTTGACCTCGAAGTTCAGGCGGAAGCTTACGATCGTTAACCACGTCGATGACACCGGAGAGACGATCAGTCATTTTTTTATTTTCAGTTTTAGGGAACTCACTTTCTGGAGAAGAAGACGATGATGCCAATCGTGGCTTGAAGACGCCATAACTGACGGCTTCAATTCCGGCCGCCGATCTATGAGTAGCGGAGGACGATAAAGCTCCGATTGACCTCGCGAAACGAGCTGCCATGGCGGTGAGATCGTGTGGGCTAATGGGCTTGGGCCTAACGGGCCCTGTTTATTTTCACAATCTTATTTGCCTATACGGCCGGCCGACTCTCAAAATTGTTAATACGTGGCCTATTCTAAATCACTACCATTTTTAAGATTTATTTAATTAGTATTCAATATTATTTTATTTGATTCTTATTAGAATTTTATATAAAAACTCAAATAAATTAAAAAGAATGCTGTTATTTTTTCTCTCTCTATATCCTAATACATAAAATAAGTTGTATGTATATTACATTTAAGATGGATATTACAAAAAAAAAGTGTATGCAAATTATATTTACGTGGTAGCTTTAACCAAATTATATATATTTTGTGGGAAAATTCGGGCTACCTTTTAAATACAAAATTTTATTGCTAATCGTATAGCATTTTGTATATCCAACCAATTCATTAGGATGTAAAATGCAAATAAGATTATTTGTTCTACTAAAATCCAAAAGGTTTCTTGTTAATTTATATATATATATATATATATATATATATATATATTAACTACTTTTTAAGATTAATTATAGAAGAAAAATTTCACCTTTTAGTTTACTTATTACCAGTAATCCTTCTAAGTTTTACAAATTTCCAAAATCTCTCATTTCGCGCATCAGATTAGTGTATCTCGCACATAAATTTAGTGTATCATTTATAATCGTGCATCAAATTAGTTTATCTCGTGCATTAGATTAGTATATCTAGCGCATTATATTAGTATATCATGTATAAAATGTAATGTATCTTACTTAACGATTAATGTATCTCGCATATCAAATTAATGTATCAGCGCTGATATTATTGAATTCATTTGAGAAATTTCTATAATTATAAACTTTTAAGGAACAATAAAAAAAAACAATATTTATGTTTAATCAATAAAAAAGAACAATATTTATGTTGAACCAAACAATTAAAAAATATTCCCTTTAATAGCATTCATGGTTTCAAAAGCAAAGATTTGAAGCTACAGAACAATGGTTTGTTCTCTTAATCAAGATTTTAATCATAATTATTTAATTTTTTAAAAGTATTTTTATCTTTTATTGAGAAATTTTAATTTTTAAAAGTATGTTTAATTGAATTGATATATAAGATATTATACATTAAATAAGGTTGTCACAATAATTTAGAGTTATTTTTTTGTTTTTTATATAATAATTATTTTTGGTGTATTATTTTTAAAAGATAAAAAATGTTTATCTTTACACAATCATATTGTTATTTATAATAGTAACGACTAATTCTATTTGATAAGATATTATCCATTTTTATGTAATGCATTACCTTAGATTTTAATGTAAAATTTTTATTTATTGATATGAAGTTTAGGTTGTTCAATTCAAAATACTAAGATATATTTAAAATAAATGGGGACATAAAACAAACGTTTTACTAGCTTTATCCGGCCACCCGTATTAGTATAGATATAATATGAAAAACTTTCATAACAATATTATGTTTAAAATCTTGTTACTATATTATAACAAATTAACAATAATATTAAATATATAACACATGACCCAATGTGCCAAAAGAGAAATTTATATGTTTTTCACTATTTAATATTTATGATTTAAGACAAATACAACACTGAGAAGAAAAGTTTGTGATTTTTATTGATAAAGGATTAATTGACTAGATGTTCAATGTTAAAATTCTATCACTCTATTAATAATTTATGGCATTAAAAATTATTAAAAGTACCTTTTTTAAAGTAAATTATTACAATTGTAAAAAAAAGTAATCAATAGTAATAATTGTCCAATTCTTAAAATTCTTATTACATGGCCTACCTCAAAACACTTACTATGATATTTAGAATTATTTGGAGCCCTTCCTCTAGATTTTTTGTTTTTTTATGTTTATACGGATATAAGCTAATTTTAATATTTAAATTTAAATTTCATTTAATTACTAAGAATGTAATAATATATAACCAATTAATTATAATTATATGAAATTAGACTTCAATCTTCCTCATTTTAGGCTTTATTTTTCCTCTACTAAATGCACTATTCCTATATACTACCTTATGTATGTTATAGTAACAACTTACTTGGATCTAAATTGATAATTATTTATTTGTTTACGTTAAATCATACAACTTTACTATAGAATGTGAAAATAAATTCAATAAGGAGAGAATATATTATAATTAATCATGATTATGTGTTTAGAATATATAGATAATTCATGTCATGAATATAGTAGTTCGATATAAATGTTAAATAGAAATGAGTTTTTATTCACAATACTATACATCAAAATAATAGACGTATAATATATAATATACATCAACTCATATAAGTTATACATAATTTAATCCATATACATTTATAACTAATTACCAAATACTCTATTAATAATATTTACATATGCATAATTTAATCCATATACATTTATAATTAATTACCAAATACTCTATTAATAATATTTACATAAATTACACTGAATATATTGTCTACGTTTTCGTCACCTTATCTCATAGACAAAAGAGGAGCTTTCCTTTTGTCAATGTACACCACTAATTTTCAGCAATAGAAAGTATCTCAAAAGCCAAAGATTATCATTTGTCTACTTCTATGACTTCTTTCACCTAAAGTCTCTCTCAGACCCCATGCTATTTTTGTGTAGGCTATCAAATTTCACGTGACACATTTATTGAAGTAAAAGAAATAATTTTTTAATGATATTTTAAAAAATATTTTAATTTATTAATTATTATAATTTATTTATTATTATTTTTAATGCATTTTTAATGTATAAATATATTTTTCTAAAATATTAATATTTCATACAACAATTTACGCAGAAAAAAAAAACAGTTTGATCATTATATGCCGAATCATATGAGGTCAAGTTAAATAAAGGGAAAAATAATTAATAATGGGAGTACCTATACGTGTCCTAGTAATTAATAAAATAAACTGAACCTCACAAGATTTTATATTCAAATTCTTACGTAAGAAAAAATATTAATAGAGGGAATTAATTATATCTATGTTCATAGGTAATAAAATCTCACTAAATTAATTGTGATACAAGAGCATACACTACAACTATTAAAAAGACTAATGAAAATTGGACATTTGAGTGACAAATATGCTAAAGGTTGCTATTAATAATGGGACGGAGGGATCCGGAGACCCCCTTACAAATTTACATAAATTTCAAATTTTGAATTCGCAAATACAGAATATTAATATCAGATTCATCAGAAACCATTATTTTCGTAAATTGAAGCATAACTTCACACGTAAAAATTCATACAAATTATTATAAGTATAGTAACTATGAAACTTAATTATAACTTGAAAAAAAAAAACTCTATATTTAATATTATTAAAACCATAAAACTTAAATTCTAAATCCGGTCATACAACTTACCCCTATATAAAGTGGCCATACTTGGCCAATAACTTCCCCCCAATAAATACATGACATCCCTATAACTAAACAATATAACATATAGTTCCAAAAAAAATAAGACAAAAAAAAAAGTATAGAAGCCATGGAGAATGCAAATGGGGAACCAAGCAACAACAATAATAATGATGAAAGATTAGCTATAATGGAATTAGCTAACATGATAAGTGTACCTATGTCCCTTAATGCTGTTGTTAAACTTAAGGTAGCTGATGCTATTTGGGGAAATGGATCAAATGCTCCACTCTCTCCTATTGAAATTCTGGCTAAAATCCGCGGCCCTCGGGGCGGCGGGGATGCTGAGAACCTTCAACGAATTCTACGTATGCTCACGAGCTACGGTGTGTTCAAGGAACATGTTGTTGATGACGGCTCTCAAAGAAGGTATCTTTTATGACGATAGACAGATTTAAGATTTAAAGTTACACGTGTTATTTTTTCTCTCTGTGTTTATGTATGTTCTCCTCTTCCAATTGCTTGGGAGAAGAAAAAAATAATCTTAATTTCTTATATTATTGATAAAATAAACAATAACCTGATAAAAAGTTTTAATGTATTAAGCTTGATATTATGCTAATTTAATTTGTTAGGCCTAGTATTCTTCATTTTCTTAATTAATCGGAAAAAAAAATCTAAAGGCATAAATTTATAATATGAGGTTCATTATTTTCCTAATAGATGTGATTTTTCTGGTCCACACACTAGATATATCTATGTGTTAGGCAATAGTTAGTGGAGTAACGTGATTTGGTATACCATAAGTTATTTTTTTTAATTAAAAACAATAAATTTTTCTACGGTGTTTCAAGTATGTAATTTATATCCCACTCATCGATAATTTGTATAGTCGATCCCAAATTTATTATTCAGACATATATAGTTATTGTTCGTTGTATACAGATATTCATTGACTAAGGTGGGAAAAACCCTAGTGACGGACGAGAATGGCTTATCTCATGGCTCGTACGTGCTCCAGCACCATCAGGACGCGTTAATGAGGGCGTGGACGATGGTTCATGAGGCGGTTAATGATTCATCGATAGAGCCATTTGCAAAGGCAAATGGTGAGCCAGCTTATAATTACTATGGAAAAAACTCAGAGATGAATAGCCTTATGTTGAATGCAATGTCTGGAGTTTCTGTGCCATTTATGAAGGCAATTTTACAAGGATATGATGGGTTTCAAGGTGTAAAAACACTTGTTGATGTTGGAGGAAGTGGTGGAGATTGCTTGAAAATGATTTTAGAAAAACATACAAATATTGAACTTGGAATCAACTTTGATTTGCCTGAGGTGGTTGAAAAAGCCCCAAAAATTCCTAGTAAGTATCGTTCTTTTATCTTGCTATAATATCATATTCAGTATAATCTCATAATCGAGTGAAAGTTCATATTGTTCAACTCTCAAAAAAAAATATATAACAGCTAAAAAGGAACAGACGTGGCACACCTTGTACTCTTAATTAAGTTACAATTCAATTAGTGGTTTTAGCAAATTGAATTGTTTTTTGCAATATGTGGCTATAATGTGATGGTATGGTCAAATTTAAGATAAGTTTTTGGCGTGTAGGTATAAAGCACGTTGGTGGTGACATGTTTGATTATATACCAAAGGGGGATGCTATTTTCATGAAGGTAAGAGTCAAATATATTTTGTTTCTTCTTTAAAATTAATTATGGAATTAGATATATATATATTTAAATGTAAATTATCTAGCACAATGAGACATGTAGGTGAGTTGTTGCTTTCCAATAGTAAGTATTTTATTTGAATATTAGTTGGCAATAGGAGTTTTGAATTGTAGACCACACCTTTTTTTTAATCTCTAAGTTGTCATATTTTCCGAATTTTAAACCAAACTAAGTCATTATATAAAATAATTTACCAAAGTAATACATTTTTCTAAAATTTTACAAAATTAGTATAAACGTATTTCACGGTAACGTTTTAGGATATATTTTATTTTTAAAAAACTAACAGCATTAGGTTGATATACGTTATTGTAAGTAACGTTTTACTTATTTTCAGTAACGTTTTACTCCTAAAACGTTACTGTGAGTAACGTTTTAGGAGTAAAACGTCACTGTGAGTAACGTATATCAATCTGACGCCATCAACTTTTAAAAAATAAAATATATCCTAAAACGTTACTGTGAAATACGTTTATATTAGTTTTGTAAAATTTTAGAAAAACATATTATTTTGGTGAATGACTTTATATAATGGCTTAGTTTGGTTAAAACCTCCATATTTTCCATACGTATGTTTTTTTTTTTATTCTTTTACATTGACAAGACCTTAGTGCTATCCATTCAATCGTATGAACGATCTTTAAATTATAAATATAATTCTTTCCTTCTAAAGAAAAAAAAAGTTATAAAATGACAAACATAAGTATTTATGTTTCGGTTAAAGATTAAATCAAAGTATAGTTTTTAAAATATATTCTTCAGTAATTTCTGTCCTTTAATATTGCTATAATTTATAATTGTGTAAAAAATTACAGTTTGATTTTTTAAAGACATAATAAATAAATACTCTAACTTCGGATGTGCACATATCGACACTTAAACTTGTATAAACTTGAACAACTAGACACATGAGTCCTACGTGACATATACACGTAGCCCGTAGAACACGAATTATCATATAGGATGCCACATAAGATGTGTGTTTATTAGTTGATTCAACTTTATATAAGTTTTAGTACTGGCTATTTGTGTACATCCAAAAATTGAAGGGCGTAAATATCAGCTAATGTATTTTGACAAAATCAATATATTATAAATATTTTAATGAAATGTTAATAACATGTTTATGATCACAAGTTTCGAAACAAACTTTTAACATAACTTGTGACATGGATACATTGTAGTGGGTGCTAACAACATGGACAGATGATGAATGTAAGGAAATAATGAAGAGTTGTTACAATGCACTTCCAGAGAAAGGCAAATTTATTGCTTGTGAGCCAGTTTTGCCTCATCATACTGATGATAGCAAGAGAACTAGAGCACTTCTTGAAGGTGACATTTTTGTCATGACTATTTACCGTGCCAAGGGCAAGCACCGTACTGAGGAAGAATACCGGCAGCTCGGTCGAGCTGCCGGTTTCAACGATTGCAAGGGTTTTTATATCGATCATTTTTTTACGATTCTTGAATTTCACAAGTCATGAATGTAATTGTGAGTGGTATGAACGTAGTTTTGTTTTAATATTAAAATAAATGTATGGTGTTGTAGTCGTAGAATAGAACTACGTACATTTTCTTGCTTTGTATAAGAATGAAAGACTGAAACATTTTATTTATCGATGAAAAATCTTTGTGAAAGGATAAACACGATTGAAGTGAATATAAAATTGCTAGATATATTTGATTTATTACTTTTATCTACTTTTTTTTAATTATAAGAGATTAGTGGAGAATATCTTTAATTTTTCTAACGTAAAAATTCATATAGTCGTATTTTTCCAAAAAAAATTAAATTTTGATAAAAGCAAGCAACAAAAGTAAAATCAAAACACGACCTATTTGTATTTTTACCAACCAAATAAGTAGTAAAAAACTTTTAACTTTAAAAGTAAAAAAAATTTATTTAAAAACTTTAACTTTAAAAGTAAAAAAAATTTAATTCTAAAACCACAAATATTGAATCCGGTCATACAACTTGGCACTTGCCCCTATAAAGCAACAACATGGCCAATAAAGTTCTTACAATGAATACAACTTGTCCTAGTCTCTCCGTCCATTTTTATTTATTATGTCTACTTTTTGAAAGTTAATTTAAATAATTTTTAAAGTTAAAATTATATTACATTAATTTGATATTTTATACATAAATTTAAATGTTCAAAAATTATATAAAAATTACTATATATTACAATTTTTTGCATATCAATATGATAAAAAAATATATCTTACTAATGTTAGTTAAAATTTTTATAGTTTGACTCCAAAAATAGAAACTATGACAAATAATAATAGACGGAAAGAGTAGCTTTTTTGTTGAAGTTTCGATTGAATTTGGATCACCTATTACATGGCTCATTTGAAGGCGACGATTTCGATATGATTTTCTCTATATTCAGAGTTTGAATTCGAAATCCTCTAATTAGGATGAAGCACTCTTACGAGTGTATCACAGCCATGTTGGTTACTTGTCCCTAGCTGTAAAGTAACTACACTTGGCCAATACATGACATCCCTATAACTAACCAATATAACATATAGTTCCCCCCTAAAAAAAAGGTAAAAAAAGGTGTAGAAGCCATGGAGAATGGAAATGGGGAAACAAGAAGCAACAACAATGATAATGCAAGGTTAACTATAATAGAATTAGCTAACATGATAAGGTGTACCTATGTCTCTCAATACCATTATCAAACTCAAGATAGCTGATGCTATTTGGGAAGGTGGATCAAATGCTCCACTCTCTCCAAATGAAATTCTCACTAAAATCCGCCCTCAGCGTGGCCGGGATGCTGAGAACCTTCAACGAATGCTATGCATGCTCACGAGCTACCGTGTGTTCGAGGAGCATGTAGTTGATGACGACTCTCAAAGAAGGTACTTTTAACACTAATTAACAGTCTGTTTAGATGGTTGTTAAGTATTTTTTCATAATGTATCATATTATATTATGTTTTATTTTTTGTTGTATTGTATTGTATTCAGGGGCAGCTCTACAGCTTTGCTAAAAAAGCAAACGCCTTATGCTCCAAATTTGAGGGGCCTCATTTTTTTTTTTTAAAAAGGTTATAAATCTTTTTTTAAAAAATAGTGTTGAGTATAATTTGTAGAAAATAATTTTTTTATATAAAAGAGTAAAGAAGTGATAAAAGTTTGACAAATTATGAAGATTGTGTCTCAAGAAAGATTAAATTATTGACTATATTAAACTTTATAAAAATATATATTCAAATTTTAGGCCTCCATTTGAATTTGGCTTTAGGCCACCGATTTATTAGAACCGCTCCTGATTGTATTTTTATAATGAATACAATATTTGAATAGGCTGTGCTATTCTCTGTCGTAATAATGCCACACATTGGAAATTTGAGTGATAAACCTAAAAAAAAAAGTAGGATATAAGGTTGTTAGAATTTTGTCCTGAGGACTTATAGTCCATTTTATTAAGAAAAAATAACTTAAATACACAACTATAATTTTTATATTCTCTAATTTTCCCTACTTTTTTTAAATATTACATAATTTCCTTTTTTTTAATTTTAGTGTAAGTTTTTAGATACATTACATTCTCTCCCCTATAATACACATTTACCCATTTTAATGCCTATTTTTTCTCCATTAAAACACTCAACCTCTTAAATCAGTTTTTGAATTTTGAATTTTATCCATTTAAACACTCAACCTTTTAAATCAGCTTTTTGATTTTGAATTATTAAATTTAATTAATTTTAAATAAAAGACCAAATTTTGAAATTTTGAATTTCAAAATTCAAAAAATTTGAAATTTAAAAAAGTAAAAATTTCAGGAAGCAGGACAACTTCTCTTAACTTCTACCGTTTTGTTCTCCATCAAGTTTCAGTTCTTTTTGCATGATCCTATGAATCTTCAGATGGATTCAAACAAAGACTCTGGCTGTAAGAAGCTCAATTAATAGTCTCTTCGGCTGCTTTTCGTAAAGTTAACATTTCCTTTTTGTTCTACGTTAAGATGTAATCTGGATTTGATAATATTTCATTCTTTTACAGATCTGTACAAACTAGTCGTGCTAAACTTGGAAGGGTCTGTTGTTACTGCGTCATGTTTGGATTACCTCACAGGTCTGCTTTTACTGTTTTAATTTCCATGTTAACTTACTAGGACTAGTTTGCGGGACAAACTTTATGAAGTAAAAGAGAATTTTTCGGGGAATTACTTCTCTATTCTGGGATTCCATCACGTTGTTGAAGTTTCTGATAGTTCGTTTATCATAATGCAGCTCTCACTTCGTTGAAGTCGCTAAATGTCAATAGATCTCACCTTTTAGATGATGGATGTGAGAAGTTTTTGGGTAAGTGGAAGACATTTGTTATCTGCCAAAAAGAACTGACTAAAGCAAAACCATTCCACATTGTTAGCCAACCGTTTTATATCTGCAGCACTCAGCAGTTTGAAAGAGTTAAATCTGGGATTTAACAATATCATGGATACATGAATTTGTTGTGTATCATAATATTTTATATGTATCATGAAGTTTTGAAAATTGTTATAATGTATCATTCAATAAGTTTAGTAAATGCGTCATCAACTGTGCTTGATGATACATATAGAATCAGTGTGTACAGTGTTTAGTCAATGCATTGATACATGTAGTAGATATGTATCACATGTTTTGCATGTAGTATGAATTCCTGAAAACTGATATCATGTATCAGTAAGGTATTAGTTGTTTAGTTGATGTACTGATACATGTTTTGAAAATTGTTATAATGTATCATTCACTAAATTTAATAAATGCGTCATCAACTGTACTTGATGATACATAGAGAATCAGTGTGTATATTGTTTAGTAGATGTTTCTGATACATGTATTAGATATGTATCACATGTTATAATGTTTTAGTTAATTCACTGATACATGTAGTAGACATGTATCACATGTTTTTCATGTAGTATGAATTTCTGAAAACTGAAACCATGTATCAGTAAGTTATTAGTTGTTTTATTTAGTATTTATATTTCAATATCGTTATAATTTGTTGTTTTATTTTCAAATTGCAGCCAATGAAGTACAAGATTAAAAAGATACCAACACATCCCATAAGGTTTGCTGTCAATTTTAACAACAATTTCCTAAAGGACAAGAATGTGATCAGATTCCAGGGGGGAGGAGTATCTTCAGCAGACTGATTATGCAAGGAAACTGTACTGCATATAAACACCAGAGGCAGAAGCATCTCCAGCTTCCAAAGACCTTTACTTGCTTCAAATTCATACCCTTAGGTCTTGTAATTAGAGAAGTTGTTGTATTGTCTTTTTATTCACTATGTAAGATTGTTTCTCGTGTTTTGTAGCTGTAGCATGTATAGACTTTTTGTAATTGATAGGAGTGTAGATAGTTATCATCTATTTGTTTTGTATTGAACACTATTGGATGAATAGAGTGCATCGTTCACAAAAAAAAGACAGATATTCAACCAAGCATAACATACATAAAATAAAAGCGAGAAACCCCAATATTCAATTATAACTAAAGAGAAACATTATATATTCTTATTCAAATTGACCGTAGTGTACTTTAAGAATTTTAAAGGATTCTTAGAAATGATCAACAATTATTTAAAGAAGCCAGATTGAAAAGATAAATAGACTTCAAAATAGATGATATAATCTTTGATTTTCAAAATTTGAAATTAATATCCAATTACGTGCTGATTTTATGGTGATTAATGATCTGTTACCTTAAATTAAGCTGTTTTAGTAACAACATTAATTGTACCGTTTTTTCCCCATTTTTTTCTCAACAGTTTAAACTTACCATGTATCATTTACCATGTATCACTAGAGTCTAAAGTATCACAGAACAACAAATTTAAGGGATTTTTTGTAAATACTAAATTTATCGGGATAGAATGTAATTATTGAATTACACTATGGGATTCCTTAAATTTTTACTTTTATTAATGTCTTAAAAGGCCAAATGAACGGCCCAAACCCATCATATAATTCCAAAATTGCCATAAATGCTTGAACTTTTTCTAAAAGGAAAATATAATTTTCTGCCAGATTTGGTTTATACTTTCCTTGGAGGGAAAATTTGAAAATCTATAAAGTGAGGACCTCTATTCTCATAGCACAACACAATACCTTCCACAATTTTGATTTTTAAGAATTCAGTTTATGAGGAGATTTATTTTCTCCATAGTTTTAATATTTTTCTCTTATATTAATTTTCATGTAATAATAATATTATATTTTTAGTATAAATTTTTATCGTCTAATTTATCAGCATATAATTTTAATTATAAGCTTGCGCATCACATCAAAATCACTTTCGAACCCAACAGAGGTAGTACTACAAGGTTATGATGTCATCACACTATGGTGTTCCCCATCCACACACTAGATATCTATACATGTTGGCAATGGCTAATGGAATCCAAAAATCAAAAAGTATGAAACATGTTTGGTACGACAAAAGTTATTTTTTATAAAAAAAAAGTTTTCATAAAATTAAAGGTGCTCGCGATAGTATTTGAGCAATGTAATCTATCCTAATTTATTCTTTGAGATTGAGACGTAGTTATTGTTTGTTGTATAGAGATATTCATTGGCTCAGGTGGGAAAAACCCTAGTCACGGACGAGAATGGCTTATCGCATGGCTTGTATGTGCTCCAACACCATCAGGACGCGTTAATGAGGGTGTGGATGATGGTTCGTGAGACCGTTAATGATTCATCGTCCGATCCATTTGTGAAAGTATATGATGAACCACCATATAGTTACTATGGAAAAAACCCGGAGATGAATAGTCTTATGTATAATGCAATGTCTGGAGTTTCTATGCCATTTATGAAGGTAATGTTAGAGAGATATGATGGATTTGAAGGAGTAAAAACACTTGTTGATGTTGGTGGAAGTGTTGGAGATTGCTTGAAGATGATTTTAAAAAAACATTCAAGTATTGAACTTGGAATCAACTTTGATTTGCCTAAGGTGGTTGAAAAAGCCCCATAAATTCCACCTAAGTTTTGATTGCTATTTTATTTAACTTTCTTTAGTATATTTGAGAAGCAAAATAACGTTTTAACAATAACATATCTGATGTAATTTCATAGGTAAGATTTGAAAAGATAATGTAGATTTGGAAAGATAATATATACACAATATCTTATTTCTATTTTGTAAAGATAGAGCAGTTTCCTTGACCTAAGTATAACACTTTCATATAATTGAGAGACATACTATATAAATGTGCTTTTTAACTTATTTCAGTTGACATGTCATGACTATTTATCGTGCCCAAGGCAAGCACAGGATTGAGGAAGAATACAGGCAGCTCGGTCGAGCCGGTTTCACTGACTGTAAGGATTTTTACATCGATCATTTTTATTCACGATTCTTGAATTTCACAAGTAATGAATATAATTGTGAGTGGTACTAATGTACGTAGTTCTATGTGCTAAAATGTTTCAAATTAATAATAAACATGTGTGTTGTTGTACAATAAAACTCTATTTCCAACCTCATATGAGTATGGAATAGATTGGAGGTTAAACTCTAAATTTCTCTTGAAAATTGGTTCTTTGATTCTTTTTTTCTTAGAGATTATGTACTTGTTATAAGGTTATCAATGTATCAATTATATTTTCTCGTTAGCTTCTTATACATTTGTATCACATGTTGTATACTCGTTTAAAATATGGTTGATACAATATTGTATCTCTCCCTCTCCCTTGTTCAGACATGCTAAGAGTCTGAGTATGAAATCAAAGAGGAGAAGAGTTGGAAGAAGAGACTTTCGTCTAATATTTGTATCAATCGTATCTCATCTGAATTCTAAGGCTTTTGTTGCTTACTGAATTTCAACTCAAACGAGGATGAAAAAGAGAGAGATGAAGGGAGACTCAAGAGGCTAGCGAGAGCTTGAAAGAGAGAGAGAAAGAGGAGATATTTACTTTAAAACTCTAAGTATAACTATATAATGCAAGTCTTTTAAATACGTAACACAAATTTACCTTACTATAAATATATATATATATATTTTTTTATTTTTTTTTTGTTATTGCAAAAACTTCTCCCCTGTCACTGATATCAACTTGCCTTTAATTTGAAAAGACAAATTAGATTTGAATTTAAGAAGTGGATGTATTTAATTTTAAATTAAATAATATATTGATCAATCATAATATGTCATGTGACTATTTAAACTATAAAAAAGTCATTCAGTTTATAGCATTAGTTGAAAAATATTTGTAAATTGTAAATCCAAAAATACACAAATAACATATATGATCCATTTTTTATACATTAAGAGTACTTTTAATTCTTTTACATTAAAATAATTAAATGAGCCAAAAAAATAATTAAAGTATCATAGAAAAATGAGATGTGTGATGTGGAGCAACGGAAGTGCAAATGGCATATCCTTTGGAAGATCCCATCCAATGCCAATATTCCATTTCACTCTTTTCTCCTACTTACTTTTTGGTCTAACTTTACTCAAAAGTGACAATACACTACCTGCTCAAGTCACCTTACTTTTTTTATTTAATCGTTTTCTATGTTCGATACTTATTTTAAAGCTTAATTATTCATATTTATATTGAAAAGTTTTATTTTTTAGAGTTAAAATATCTTTATCGGGATAATTTCATTTTCAGAGTTTGAATGTAAGAATTCAGCATAATTCATAAAAAATTACTTATTATGTATAGATAATATGCTTTTTTTTTAAAAAAAAATTAAAACATTTAAACTCAAAATTCTAAATCTGCTTCGCTTCGCTAGTATAAAATATAAAGTATTCTTATTTTTTATTGTCATCATGATGTAGGACAAAAGAACCAAGTGGCCACTCTTATAAACACTAAGCCATGCCTTCTATAACAAACCCTCTCTCCCCTTTCATGTGAGGCTTCCTTTGCATGGTTTTACTAGTGGGCAACCACCCTTTTGCCACCAACTTTTAGGGCAAAAGGGTGGTGATGGAAGAGGTGGCTCTCGTCGTTGATTCACCGGAGATGGTGGCTTCCTTCATGGAACTATTGTCCATTGATAAGTTCTCTTGGTGGTGTTTTTTTGTTGGAAAGGGCAACTTCTATCCTTTGGCATTTTGATGGAGGAAATGGTTAATGAAAAAGAAGAGCAATCTCAAGGATAAGGCAGATTATTCATGTTAATCCTATAGATCTCTACTTAATTACTAGTTCTTAATTAGTTATTGAGTTTAATTATAATGAGTATTGTTGTGTGTTTGTGATCTATTTTAGTTTATGATCATGCTTGTGTACTAGGCCTCTTGGCCCAAATAAAAGAGTATTTGTGTTTGTATTATAATGTTTGAGACTTGTATGTTATTTCAAATTATTGATGAATTTTGATTGTGGGATCCTAGCAAATTAAAATGTGTAATTTAATCTTTTTGTGATATTTAAATTAATTAGGATCGAACTATATTACTATCAAATATAAAGTAACTATATAATTAGTTATTAAATTTGTGTATCATGGTCAAATCGATAAAAACAAATGCACATATAAATTAACTAAAAGCTCAATATTCTCAAACAAAAATTACAAAAAAAAAAAATTCAATATTTAAGAGATTAATATGTTAATTTAATCTTTTCTCACATTGTATTGAGGTTTGATGATTATGTAAAAGTATTGTATATCATAAAAGTATTCTCCTTTAGTTTATATTTAAAAACCTATGAAATTCCATGATCAAACTGCAAATTTTCTAAGATAGAAAATAAATAAATATTCCCGTTTATTTTTATTAGTCACTTATTTTTAAAATAAATTTTCAATTTTATTTGTCACTTTTGAGATATCAAGAAAAGACAATAATTTTTTTAAAAATATATTTTGCCCTCAACATTAAATAATCATTTTTCAAATAATTTTTCAAGACATCATTTAATAGGAAATATCTAATCAAACTGTGACAATTAAAAGAACGTAATAACATACTACCTTTTTATTTATCCACATCAAGGTTAGTGTACGTGATGTATTTATTTTCATTTAGATTCTTGTCATTTAGCGATTATAAATTTCCACACTGATGGGAGTTGGTAGAAATAATTATACTTATATTTATAAAATTTTCATCGCTGAGTAGAATATTTAAAATAAGAAGTTGGATTTATCTATTTTGTTTTTATTTATGTCTTAACAAAACATTGATTGTTATTTGGAATAGAGGATAATAACTTTTCATTTTTCTCATATTCGATTGGTATTTTTATTTGAAAAATATTTTTTTTAGAAAAATAAGATCTTGAAAAATAAGGATAATAATAAATTCCTTAGTGAAAATAAAAAAAGCTAATTTTACGAGTGACATTTCTGATTTCAATAATGAATTCCTCCTCTCATATATTGTATTTATATAGAAATATTTTATGATATTAATTGTTGCTTATGTAACTAACATAACAAGCTTACTTATTTTCATGAAATAAATATCTTGTAAGAATGCATTTTTCTTCCTATCGAACACACCATAATCTCTTCTCATTAAACATCTACTAGAATATTTATAGTTTTCTAAAACTAATTTAATAATTTTATCTAAACTTTTAATAAATAATGATAAATATTTTATAATATTATACGACTAACGAAAAATGAAAGACACGTGCTTAGTAAAGTCACAGTTATATGTTTCTAAAATTTCAAGTAAACGCTAAATTTCCAAGAAAGAAAACAAATTCGATAATACTTTTCGCAACATCAAAATTATAATAGTTGAATTTAAATACGAATATTGAATACTAAATTTTAATAAAAAAATCTAAAGAAAAATCAGAAAAAGTAAGTTTAAGGCAGTCCCCTTCATATTTATTTATTCAAAATTAAATTTTCACTTTTACTTATAATTTTTTTTAACGTATTAAAAAAGATATTATATATCTTTTATTTTATTATAAATATTAATTATTTATTCTCCAAATTATCTCTTTCAATCTAAAAGGGTGCAACAATCAATATGAGCATATTGATAAAATAATCATATTAATTTTTTCTTTTTTTAGAATAATATACAAAATCTAAAATAAATAGTTTAATTATATTTTAAAGGGACTCTTGTGCTTCTTTAAAATTATTTCAATTTGTACTTCTGTAGTGATCACAATTTTCACCGCTAGTAGAAAAATAATTTAATTTATTTTGAATAATTCAGATCTATTTTTAAATAAGAAATAATATGGTTGGTTATATATATTATTAGAAATAATCAACTCTCAAAGATTCTTAATAGACTTTATTATTTTAATATCAACATCTTTATTA
Source organism: Solanum pennellii (assembly GCF_001406875.1). Lineage (NCBI taxonomy): Eukaryota > Viridiplantae > Streptophyta > Magnoliopsida > Solanales > Solanaceae > Solanum > Solanum pennellii. The sequence goes on from NC_028646.1 coordinate 81,869,278, forward strand.
ATTAATTCCTCCACATACTGCATATTAAATTTAAAATTCATGTACTAATGTCCAATGACTTCAATCAAATCCCTAAGAAAACAACTTATTATTATGATATTTATATAAATTTCATATACTCCATTATATTTAATAATAACAATAGCAAGAACATTGACAAAGGGTAGTTCAAGAAAATTATTTTACACACTACTATAGAATATATCTCACTATAAAATGAATCAACGATAGATATTTTTGCCATACTTACAATAAAAATTCATCGCTACTTCTATTTAACAATAAGTTAATGACAAATAGTTTAAATATTTAGTCAGAGAATTATTTATCGATGAATTTCGTAATTGTTTGTTTTAGTCTAATGTAACGTTTTATTTTTTAGGGGAGGAAAAAATTATTCGAAAAAATATAAAGATAAATATTCATGAATGGAGAAAATCATAGAAACTACTAAGCTGATATCACAATATCCCTATAGAGTACCACAAATGAAAGGAAAAACTTAATGTCTTGTGCACTTAAATTCACCTACAACAAATAAAAGATGCATTGATATACTCTATAATTTGGAAAATAGATGTATGATAACAAGTTAAAAATGCTAATAGTATAAAATTCTTTATATTGTCAGCGAATGTATGCAATTAAAATTTTAAATTAATTGAGCACTTAATGATTGATTTAAGATGTCTTGGATGAGGTTTAATATGTTGAGTCGAGAAGTTCCATTTTCTTCCATGGTCATTCTTGCTATTGTCCCTAGTTCTTTAGATCGAATTCTTCTCTTTTCTCCTTCTTCTCCTCCATCCATGAGTTCCTCTATAGCGTTCACAACTTGTTCTTTGCAAACAAGTACTCCAACTTTCTCTTCTTCTCCCCATCTAACCGGAAATTTAACTCCAACTTCAACTCCAATCCTCAGAATTTCAACAATTAGCTTCTCATTGAAGAATTGTTCCGCAAACATAGGCCATGTGATCATAGGCACACCACAACTCACCCCTTCTATCGTTGAATTCCAACCACAATGGGTCAGAAACCCCTTTATGGCTGGATGTGACAATATAAGAACTTGAGGGGCCCAACCCTTAATCACAAGTCCCCTCCCTTTGATTCTCTCCTCGTACTTTGTGTCCAACAACCATTTCTCTAGTTCAAGAAAATTTTGATCCGCGGTCTTTATTACCCAAATAAACGGCCTTTTTGATGCTTCTAAGCCTAGCCCAATTTCTATCAATTGCGATGCGATTAACCTGCATTGACTACCAAGACAACAATAAAGAACAGACTCATTTTTCATCGTATCGAGCCATTTTAAACATTGTTTGTCATCAATCGAAGGTTTATTCCCCCTTTGATACATATCCATAACATTTTTATTACAAAGTGAAACTGGTCCAATGCACCATACCTTCTTATTAATAGCTTTTTCATATTCCTCAACACATCCATGCTCCAATTCTACAAAACTATTAACCACAACTCCATAAGCACTTGATTCAGCCTCTTGCATCTGACCTCAAATATCATCCAAGTCTGGTAATTGCACAAAAGCCCCTGGAAGTTGATTTTTTGCTATTTCAACCCTTAGTGGAAGCCCTGGCACAACAAAACGTTCCATATCCGATTTAACCTTCAAATAAGGCCTATGAAGCATCAAATTATGTGAACTTAACAATGAAAAACAACACATCCCATGAAAAACAAGCCTTGGGACATTGAATTTTCGCGCTGTTTGCGATGTCCATGAGAGACACTTATCCGAAATTATACAACTTGGAGGGGTATTTTGGTCAACCAAAAAATTCTCCAATGGATTTTGTAACATATTAAGTGCTGTATAAAAATTTCTTATAAGATCACGTGAAGGGACACTATCAAGATTTTCACAACCGATAGGTAAGCCAACTTGTTCACTAGGAAATGGGATTTGAATAAGTTCAATATCTAACCCAATTTCTTTTGCCCGATTGATAATAGTTGCAAATCTTGACGCGTTATGTGGTGTAGTTACTAAACTAACCTTCACACCATGCTCCGCGAATAGCCTAGCCATGTCTATCATGGGAATCATATGGCCTTGTGCTAGTAATGGAATAAACACAAAATGAAGTTTTTGAGGAATATTGGTTGCCATTGTTGAATGAAAAAAAAAAGAAGGCGAGCTAACTTGTGAGGTTTGAAAGAAAAATAGGTGTTTAGATGGAAAGGAAGACTTGCATTTATAAGACTTGTTCTTAGGTTATATAATAAGAATAAAGTTTGGTTTAATATAAGATGAGGATAATGGGATGGAGGTAAGTTGCACAAAAGGGTTAGTTAGAATTTCATTTGCTAAAAAAATTATATACTGTGCAAATAACTAGCGGCCACCTTATCGAAATTTCTAACGGATTTGAATACTGAGTTCTAAATTTAATATTGTATATAGTTTTAATAAAGTTGTTAGTTTGATCAAATTCGTATTATGCTTATACCTTCATTTTGTAAATAGGGTAAAACTAATTATTTTGAAGTTATATTTACACCCTTCGATTTACTTTTATTTGTTCATTATGATAAATATATCGTTCCACTTTATATTAAGAGAATTTCCCTATACTATAACCCTTAAATAAGTTACTTATTCTCCGAGTTATTTTTTATATTGACTAAACATCAATTAGTATTTGTATGAATATTCGTTCAAATTTCAGGTATTTTTATAAATTTCTGACTCGAGCACGAATTACGAAAATTTGGAAATGGTGAAGACTTGGTCATGAGTCAATTGCGGCTAGAAATGAACAAATAGATTGTAGGTGTTGACTCCAAGAGGCGGTACACAACTGGACAAAGTTATTTGGACGACTAGTGATGGTGCCGTGCCCCGACCCTGCTTACACGCAATATTATATTGTTTTCATATGAATGAACTACTAACATGTTTATTCGAGGTTCGAATATGAGACATTTGATTAAGGGTGAGACACTTTTATTAATTAATTATAATTTATATTAGTTAATTTTTACATAATTTTTTCTTTTGATATTTTATTCGGTGTCTGAAGCTTTTTCAGTTTAAAAGAAAATTTAACGGTTTTTGCATATATAGTTGAACAATGAGAACTGATTCTGTTACAATTCTCCTAGTTTAGTGACCTTTTAAAATAATTATTATATTGACATAAAAAAAATAAAAATTTTGATTTTGTCATGTCAAATTTATTTTAATAATAAATGTAGTTGAATGATTTTTTTAAGACAAAAATGTTAAATTGATTGATTTACCTGATACTAAACAAAGTTTAATAACTTTATTAGATAATTTTTTATAGTTCAGTAATCTTTTTATGTTACGTTGACGATGGTTTTAAATTGAAAAAAAAAAACTAATGTTCAAGGGTGTATCTCCTAGTAGGCTAGACTAAGCTAAAAATAAATAAATGAAAGTATATAGTAATGTGATACTTTTTATTTTTTGAGAGTCACAATTTAAGTCTGATGAAAAATTTAGGTATGAAATCTTCATTTTTTTAAAAATGAAACTTATATATTTGTATACTACGAAATAAGTACTATAAATCTTAATATATTTAATAACAGATAGTATTAAATAAATAGTATTAAATAATATTAGTATTTACTGTGTACTAATCCTAGTCCTATTAGGATTAGTACTCCTTAATCCTAGTCCTATTAGGATTAGTACTCCTTCCTATATCTCCTATATATATCTCCCATGTATTCCCTTATTAGGTTAACACTTCAATACAATCAATATTCCTTCATGGTATCAAGAGCCAGAAAACCTAGATCTTCTTTTCTCTAGGTTTTTT
>NC_028646.1:81873243-81909509 GCF_001406875.1 Solanum pennellii
GGTACAGTCATTCTTCTTGTCTATGTAGATGATATCATTATTACAGGCTCTACTGCAACTCTCATTCAGGATGTCACTCGAGCTATGCATACTATCTTCAAAATGAAGGACCTTGGACATTATTTTCTGGGAATGGAGGTTTCTCGGACAGGCAGCGGCTTGTTTCTTCATCAGTCAAAATATGCTCGAGATCTGTTGCAGAAAGCTGGACTGGAAAAATGCACCAGTCAACCAACACCGATGGCAGTCTCTTCGTCTACGAATGGAGCCGACACCCCCTTTGCCGATATCACCCACTTCCGCAGCCTCATTGGGGCTCTACAGTATCTGGCCATTACCCGTCCTGACATCCAGTTTGCTGTCAACCGAGTTGCTCAGCGCATGCATCAACCAAGTGAACATGATTACCATTGTCTAAAACGCATTCTCAGGTACATTTTTGGCACTCTTGGTCGTAGTTTACTCATTCGACCCGGGGACTTAGAGCTTCGGGGTTTCTTAGATTCAGATTGGGCGAATGATAAAAATGACAGAAAATCTACATCGGGATTTCTCGTTTTTTTGGGGCCGAACCTGATCTCCTGGTGTACAAAAAAACAACCCAAGGCCTCTCGGTCCTCGACTGAAGCTGAATACCGCGCCCTTGCTCTTCTTGCTGCTGAGACCATGTGGGTCACATATATTCTTCGCGAACTCCGCGCTACTCACGCTGTTCCTACTCTCTATTGTGACAACAAATCAACCATCTGTGTGGCCAAGAATTCTGTTCTACACACCAGAATGAAGCATGTTGATACCGATTGTCTCTTTGTTCGCGATGAAGTTCAGGCCGGCACCATGACTGTGCAGTATGTACCCACTGAAGAACAATCGGCTGATATTCTCACCAAGCCTCTCCCGAGCGGACAGCACGATTACCTCAGTTCCAAGCTTCCGTTCGCTTCCGCTCAGCTCAGCTTGAGGGGGGATAATAACAGATAGTATTAAATAAATAGTATTAAATAATATTAGTATTTACTGTGTACGAATCCTAGTCCTATTAGGATTAGTACTCCTTAATCCTAGTCCTATTAGGATTAGTACTCCTTCCTATATCTCCTATATATATCTCCCATGTATTCCCTTATTAGGTTAACACTTCAATACAATCAATATTCCTTCAATATTATTGATAGTTCAAAATATTTAAAAGATTTGTGAAAGACTTACTATTAAAAATTAACTTATTTAAATTTTAAAATTTAAAATATACCACATAAAATAAGATCAGATCGAGGAAATATAGTACTATTTTCTCACAAATAAAGTAACTTCTAGATGATGTGATTAATAAAAGTACTCATGACCAAATAATACATTTTCTCATTTGAAATTTAAAAGAATGTTACTATCATAAAATGAGCTGTCCTGATAATCACTTTGAAACTCTCCTGTTTCCGTGTTTTGTCAAAGTTTATAATAAGTTAAAAATATATTTTCTGAAAAAAGGACGATAGATGATAATGAAAAAAGATGTAATATTTAGAGGTGAAATAAATGATAATCAGAAAGAGTGTCACATTTAAAGAGGTGGAATGGATGAGCAAAAGCTGTCATACCATGAAGTGGGGAATAACCCTCATTTCATGTAAGATAATTAAATACATAATAATTAAAATTATTTATTTTAAAGAATCGAGATGTTAAAGACATTTTTTTTTTAAATGAAATGTTTTTGACTAACAGTAGGAGTTTTCTCTTAGAAGCTAAGGAAATAATTAAATATTAAGCAGAAGCACTTTTGAAAACTTGATCAACCATAAATTTGTTTCCTAATATTAGCCAAAATAAAAAAAAGATTTCATGTAATCTCACAAATAGGGTATATAGAGGATGATGTATACGTAACTTTATTCTTATATTGTGAAGATAGAGATAATATTTCTTGTAAGTAGTGGGATAGTCGAGGTGTCAAATGAGCATATCGAATTGAAATTGAGTAAGTCGGAATAAAATAAAAGGTTGGGCTAAAATCGATCAAAAACTACTTAATTAATTTAAAACGGATTGGATCACAACTCACCCAGTTAAACTCAATTCTTTTGAATAGTCCACCTGATCTTGACCCGAGAAACAAAACCAAGTCTCAACCCGCCATTCAAGATATGAGACTCGACACTCGATCCAAATTCTAGGAACTGAGCCTCGACCCAACATTGACTTACAGCACGTCCTTGTATAACGCTCAAGGCTCTCGGCTGAATAGCAAGAGCAACTTTTAATTTATTATGAGCCTAAATCATGAATTCAATAAATTCTTGCCAATAACTATGTTCGCTAAATAGAAACATTAAACTAAAAGCCCAAATAAAATGAACACCTAGAAAAAAAAGGCTCGAACGCGAGACCTATTCTTAATTGTGGACGTGAGTCCAAATAGAGCAGAATGGGATCAACTGATTCATATTATCCAGGTAATTTCAAATTAAACTGTAGTTGATTTATTGTTATTTTAATTAATAGTCAATTTTAGTAACTTTAAAATTGATTGATTGAACATATATTCTAGTCTTTAATTTTGTCAGTCTTCTTGAATTGTCAAACGTCATTTAATATGTTTAAATTCTGCAGTGTTTGTACTAGCTAGAAACAATTTAACAACCAAAATCCAGTCCATATAGGACAATATAATATTATTTTCTTACTTTAATATTGTTAAAAAATATTATTAATGATATGCACAAAAATTTTCAAGGAAAATCATGTGCACATCGTCCAAAATCATATTTTAAATATTTTTGAATTATGTTAGCACATTGACTAATATCATACTCAATAATTTAATGAAATAAGTAAGACTCAACGTAATGCCCTTTTTAGTGATTTTAAATACTAGACTGATGTGGTTTTAATACACAATTAATTTTTAAATTAGTTCCTAATAATTTCATTATGTAAAACTTAGTTTAAGGAGGAGATTATATGAGAATAAAGTCTTATACCAACAACTGAAAAAAAAAAGCTATCAGATTGAAAAAAAAATTTGTATATTAGAGTTGGCAAAGAAAATAGAAGCTATTTAGTAGAAAAAATTATATAATGAAGTTGGAAGAAAAAATAGAAGCTATTAAGTTAAAAAAACAAATAAAAAAATTTGAAAAACTATATATGCTTAATCTAAAGCGGATTAATTTGAATATATTGGAGTTGAATATTATTGATCAACACATTTATTAAAGTGTAATAGTCAAAAAATTCTTCTTCCATAAGTTAGAAATTGTTTTACATAAACTATTTCTTGAAAAAACACTAATAAATTATTTTGTTTTATTAAATAAGTAAATTTTACTGATAATAACTAAACATGCAGTATATATATGTATACATATTATCAGTCGCTATTTCTTTAATAATAATACGAAGTAAATGTTAATTAATTTGCTATAGAAAGTAAAGTTTTATATATAGGTACCATAATCCCATACCTAAATTCATCTTTACGTAGGACAAAATATTCACCCTAAAAAATCGTGTGTACACTATTTGCTATCAAGTATCAAAAATTTATTACTAGCCAAAACAATAATTATGGTAGATCTAGAAATCTGATTAAAATTCATGTGAATTCAATATTTTTTATTAAAATTTTCTTCGAGCGATCAACTGCATACAGATTTTACCTTATATATATGTATTCTCTATTTCTCGTCTAACTCATTTTGTATTACTATTAACTAGGAAATTTTAAATTTTCAAAAATGTTTCACACTATATAATTTATATTTGCCTCTATATTTTTTCCCCTCACTTTGTTCAAATAGCATAATTAGATGTGACATGATTATTGAATGAAAATAATTCTAGAAGGTGAATTAATGGTACAATATTGTGGCTGTGTGGACTTTGTCGTATCATGAAAAACGAATGGCAAAGTGGCCATCAAGAAGTAGCTCGATCCACATTATAATTATTTAGACTTTTAATTTGCTATTGTGTTCATCGACTTATTAACTAAGTGGACCTGGTAAAACGTTCCAGAAAATGGCAATTCATGTTTACTCCCTCCGTCCCATTTTAGGTGCGACAATTCAGAATACGAAAATTATATTACGTATTTTTTTGCATAAATACAAATAGTGAAATTTCAAGTCTTTCGTGATAAAATTTACACTTAAAATAGTATAGAAGTACTATTAACTATAAGTTAATTTTAACATATTATTCGTTTTGGATCACGTGTGTCTCATTTTTTTTTCAAAAGTCTCATACTATAATCAATCTATTTTTTATTTTATTAAATAGAGATAATTTAATAAAGAATACTTTATAAATTATTATTTTATTGGAATGGAAATAGCCAAATCGGCAAATAGTATAAGAAGGAAATAGTGAGATTAAAAGAATACTGATTTTCTTAATGAATGTGAAAAGAGCTGAAACGATAGATAAATTTATAATCTCACGGCCTTAATTACTTTTAAGGCCATCTAACATAGCAACATCGATCCTAGTGGCTTGATTGCAATGTATAAAAAAGGAAGAAATTTAATTATGTTGAGTTATGATTCGTTATTTAACTCAATTTAACTCAATCCATGTTTGAAGATTATAAAGAGGGAGAAGTTCTTCTCTAATATTTCTCACTTCTTCCTTTTATGTTCACCTTGATACACTATAGTGCGAAAATTCTTTTTCTCGCGATGATTATGAGACTTTAACTAATAAAATCCTCCAACTAATCGAACAAAATACCTACAATTTGGATGTTCCAAAGATATGTATGGCTCGATCATCTAATTTTTTATTATTTAAAATAAGTACGAAATTCTCACTTCGAACCAAATGTGAGAATCAAGTTTTGTAGGACGTAAAATGGAGTTGGGATGGCAAAGAATTTTCGCACTATTGTGTATCAATTTTGTTACATCGATGCAATGATGGATCAAAAGTACAACGAAGGACATAAATAATTCTTTTTGTACAGTAAGACGATATTTTTCTAAGAAAAACATATATTCCCTAACTGATAACTTCAAACATCTAGCGCTACATTTAGGTATCAATATATGGTCGAGGTTAAACCATTTTTGCCTCACTTTAGCCATTTTGCTTAAACTTCAATTTTGTTAAATCTAACTTTAGAAACCACATGTCTAAATTTGATATATGCACAAAATTATTTTTAAAAGATATATACCACAAATTTCTTATCTTAGATTCACTAGAAAGGGGACAAAAAAACAATTTACAACAGAGTTTTGGCTTTGGTCTCTCAGAAATCAGGTTTCCATTCATTTTTATCAGTTTATCATGTGGATCTTTCATGACCATCAGTTGGATTTTGTCACCATCCTCCAATAACGAAGGACGTATCAATCATTGAAGTTAATTACAGGTTCAACAGAATTCAATAGTTTTGCCTCACTCCGTGCATTTGTATTCTTCTTGTGACTGACAAGTATATATCATCCTCAAAGAATACAATGCTAACCACACAGTAGATAAAGCTGAAAATGCTTAAGTCTGCTCTTACATCACTTTACAATGTATAAATTAAGCAATGTAGAAACTATAGTGTAACAACTTGAAACATAAACAAAAATATTCGATTAATAATGGGTATTCTTCCCACAGTGCAGCCGCATTTTGTGTTGTTTCCTTTCATGGCACAAGGGCATATGATACCTATGATGGACATTGCACGACTATTGGCACAACGCGGAGTTATAATCACAATCCTTACTACACATTTGAACGCCAACAGATTCAAGAACGTCATTGATCGTGCAATAGAAACAGGACTAAAGATTCAGGTGGTTCATCTCTACTTTCCAAGCTTAGAGGCTGGACTACCTGAAGGGTGTGAAAATTTCGACATGCTTCCATCGATGGAACTTGGGGTGAAGTTCTTCGATGCTACGACAAGACTTCAACCCCAAGTGGAAGAAATATTGCAAGAAATGAAACCTTCGCCGAGTGTTGTAATATCTGACATGTGTTTCCCATGGACAAATAATGTTGCACACAAATTTAACATCCCTAGGATTGTTTTCCATGGGATGTGTAGCTTCTCTTTGTTGTGCTTACACAATTTGAGAAATTGGGAGGATTTCGAAAAGATTGAGTCTGATACTGACTACTTTCAAGTGCCTGGAATATTCGACAAGATTGAACTAAACAAAGCTCAGCTTGCGAATATTCTAATAAAAGATGGAGATATGAAGAAAATTATGGATCAAATACAGAGAGCGGAGGATGAAGCTTATGGGATAGTGGTGAATAGCTTTGACGATTTGGAAAAAGAATACGTCGAGGGTTTAATGAATGTGAAAAAAAAGAAAATTTGGACCATTGGCCCTGTTTCACTCTGTAACAAAGAAAAACAGGACAAAGCTGAAAGAGGTAACAAGGCTGCAATTGATGAACACAGGTGCCTAAAGTGGCTTGATTCATGGGAACAAGACTCTGTACTCTTTGTATGTCTCGGGAGCCTATCGCGTCTTCCCACGTCTCAGATGGTTGAGCTAGGGCTGGGGTTAGAATCGTCTAAACGACCTTTCATTTGGGTCGTTAGACACATGTCAGATGAGTTCAAGAAATGGCTAGTTGAAGAAGATTTTGAGGAAAGAGTTAAAGGGCAAGGACTTTTAATCCACGGTTGGGCGCCACAAGTACTTATCTTGTCACATCCTTCGGTAGGTGCGTTCTTGACTCACTGTGGATGGAATTCGAGCCTGGAAGGTATAACCGCTGGCGTGGCCATGATCACTTGGCCAATATTTGCTGAGCAGTTCATTAATGAGAGACTAATAGTGAATGTACTCGCGACAGGAGTGAGGGCCGGCATGGAGAATCCAGTGATATTTGGAGAAGAAGAAAAATTGGGAACACAAGTAAGCAAAGATGATATTAAGAAGGTGATTGAACACGTAATGGGTGATGAAATGAGAAGAAAAAGAGCAAAAGAATTAGGAGAAAAGGCAAAGAGGGCTATGGGGGAAGGGGGTTCCTCTTACCTCAACTTGACACAATTGATTCAAGATGTTACAGAGCAAGCAAATCTTTTAAAATGTTGATTGAAGAGGTAATTATGTGTTCATTATAGTTCAAATCAAGTCTTATAGTAATTGTAAAAGTTCAATTACTATAATAAGACACAGATAATTTTATTCATATTGTTATGGTGAGTAAAAGATCTTATGTCTTACAATATATCTTATATGCTACATCAGCAGAAAATTCTGCGTGAATAACACGTTTATGTGTATGGCATGAGAGGGGTATTTAAGTTCAATTAGTCAAGTAGAGAGGTGTTTTCAAAAGTGCCGTAATTGAGGGATTAGATTAATAATTCGCATTTAGTTTAAAATAATATCTGATCTTTGGGGCACTAACAATTTCTTGTGTTTGTAATATTGGTGTACTTTTAGTTCTCTCCCACACTTTTATCTATTTCATTAATTTAATATTGATTTTGTCCAAACTTTTATGTATGGAATGCTCAATTGTCTTTTTTATATATTTAGATGAAATAATAACTTATAGAACAACTTGTTCTGTTCAATAGAATATATTATTACAACTAAATTTAAAACCTACATTAGCTTGTTGGACTATATCAATTCATTGTTGACATATGATGTCTCAATAGTACAAAAAAAACTTTTCTTACAATGTCATATGTCAATAATAAATTGATATAGTTCAACGATCAAAGATAGGTTCTTAGTTGAGCTACAATAATAGTTTTACTAAACAAAACAAGGTTTTCTTTTTCTCACCTTCACTTATATAGAATTAGTATTTCTTCTAAATATATTAAAAAACGATTGAACATTCTATACATAAAATCAAAGTTAAAAAATGATGCCTAATAATCTTGGTAGGAGCTTCATGAGATAAAGAAGTCGAATTTATATAGATAGAATAGAAGGAATATCAAAAGAAATCTTAAAGTTTTAGTTTAAATATTTGGAGGTTATGAATGAGAGTTATGAATATTAAGAGTATAAAAGTTGAATAAGTAATTAACAAATAATAATAAATAAATGAAGAATATGAAAAAGAAAATTAAGATTAGCAAACCATGTAGAAAGAACAACTAAAGTTCTTTTCACGTAATTAAGCGTTAATGAATTTAAATTTGTGAAGATGGATAGTATCAATGTGTGTTTCCGTTTTGCAGATTTGTACCTTTTAAATCATTAAATTTTGTTATTTATCATTAAGGATAATACTTTATCCGCATAAATTATATTATTTATGAGAGGGGTTAAGGAAAAGATTATGAGAGGAAAAATATAGCAATTTAGGTAGAGACCATATTTTAAAAATAAATAAATTATTATATACATATAGATTATAGATGATAAATATTAATTAATTAGATATTTAATTAGAAATTAATCTTAACAAGTCTAAAAGTCATTAACATTTTAATTAAATTTATACAATCAAATATTTAAATATTTTATAACAATTTAATTTATAAAAGGGGTAAAATCGTAATTCAATTTTTAATTTTTTAGTAATATATGACAAATAAGGCTATCAATGTAGTAAGACTTTATGTGCAAATTTTCATGATTCACATTGTACTTTGAATTTAAAGGCTGCTAATCTTATTATGTTTGATCATCTAATAGCTTATCCAAATCATGGGTTTTTATTTGATCTTATTTGTGAGTTTTCTTCATGTGTCTTTTCTTGGTACATATAAAACATACATCGAATATCTAGATAGCCTTTTAAATTTGGCATAATTCGTAAGATTGTCACTTAAAGTTAGTTAATGATCAAACACACACTTTAACTTTGATAGAAGTATATCTATTAAACATACACATAGGGGACTTTCCAACACGATTCAAATTTAGTCAGACTTCAATATTGATATCAAATATTGAGTGAGAATAAAAAATTAAGACACACTTACTTATGATGTATTGCATAAACCAATTATTGAATGACACGATATAATTTCAAACAATTTTATCAATTAGTCAAAGATATATACGAAATCATCATTATTGTATTCAATCGTAATACAATAATAACTTGATTGAGATTTTGTTTTGATGAGTCCATGGATTATGTTTGGAATAGACAAAACAAAAATTACGAGGCAAATATATAAGGGAACTTTGGTCATGATTTGGCCGTGTTTTGTTAGGAATAGTACAAGGAAATGGAAAAGACACATAAGTTTTTTTTTTTTAAAAAAAATATCTTAATTTTACTTACCATAACAATATTAAAAAATTATTTTTGTCATATTAAAGTAATTGAACATTATATACAATACGAAAAAGAGTTTTAAAATACTTTTAAACATTGAATGATAATGCATTAGTATTTTTTGATTAAAAAAATATCTTTATTGTTACTTAATGGATTAAAAGTTATACTCTTTTGCAAATAAATATATTGTTTTTGTAGTCTTTTTCTAATCATGATTTTTTTAAAAATTAGAAAAATTCTTGTCTGCTTCAAGGAAAAGATTAAGAAATAAAAATATTTTCTATTTTATTAAGTTTTTTATAATCATTATGTAAATAAAAATCAATAATGTGTTACTAATCTTATATATATATATATATATATATATTATCCTAGTTTAATTGTTAAAATGTGATTAAGAATAAATTTTGTTTTAAATTATTTATTAATTAAAGTGATTTGAAAAGAAAAGAAGCAAGAATTGAGTTCTTTAATAGTGACATTTTTTAATTAGGAATAGAATATGTTTTTTTAATAAAATACTACTATATTTATTAAGAAAAATGACATTTAGAATCAAACCATTGATAATATAAACATTTTAAAACCAAACAATTAATAACAGGAGGATTACCTAACACCATTTTTATTTAATTTCACATAATTTAAAAAATACTTTTTTTAACTCTTTCCGTGTACAATATAATTATAAGACCATAAAATTAAATGTTACTCCTATATTAAAGTAACTGAACTTTACTCAAATATAACATTATTGTTCATGATTTGAACTATATGGCATAATTCATTAATTTCACCAATCCTACATAGGTTTTAAAATTTTTGCTTGCTCTGTCACATCTTGAATCAATTGTGTCAAGTTGAAATGAGATGAACCCTCTTCCTCCATAGCCCTCTTTGCCTTTTCTCCTAATTCTTTTGCTCTTTTTCTTCTCATTTCTTCACCCATCACTTGTTCAATCACCTTCTTAATGTCATCTCTGCTTACTTGTGTTCCCAATTTTTCTTCTTCTCCAAACATCACTTGCCTCTCTATGCCTGACCTCACTCCTGTCTTGAGTACATCCACTATTAACCTCTCATTACAAAACTGCTCAGCAAACATTGGCCAAGTGATCATCGCCACGCCAGCAGTTATACCTTCCAGGCTCGAATTCCATCCACAGTGAGTCAAGAACGCACCTATTGAAGGATGTGACAAGATTAGTACTTGTGGCGCCCAACCGCGGATCAATAGTCCTTGCCCTTTAACTCTTTCCTCAAAATCTTCTTCAACTAGCCAATTCTTGAACTCATCTGACATGTGTCTAACAACCCAAATAAAGGGTCGTCTCGATGATTCTAACCCAAGCCCTAGCTCAACCATCTGAGACGTGGAAAGGCGCGATAGGCTTCCAAGACACACAAAGAGTACAGAGTTTTGTTCCCGTGAATCAAGCCAGTTTAGACACTTGTGTTCATCTATTGAAGCTTTGTTCCCTCTTTCAGCTTTGTCCTGCTTTTCTTTGTTACAGAGTGAAACAGGGCCAATGGTCCAAATTTTCCTGTTTTTCACATTCATTAAACCCTCGATGTATTCTTTTTCCAAATCCTCAAAGCTATTCACCACCATTCCATAAGCTTCCTCCTCCGCTTTCTTCATTTGATCAGAGATAACTCGCCACTCTTCATTTCTCGGCCTGGCAGCATTTCCAAGCTGATTTTTGGTTAGTTCAATCTTGTCGAATAATCCAGGCACCTGAAAATACTCTGTATCAGACTCGATCTTTTCTAACCCTTCCCAATCTTTCAAATTATGTAAACATAACAAAGAAAAGCAACCCATTCCATGGAAAACAATTCTAGGAATGTTAAACTTTTGTGCAACATTAGTTGTCCATGGGAAACACATATCAGATATTATACAACTTGGTGAAGGTTTCATTTCTTGCAACATTTCTTCCACTTGGGGCTGAAGTCTTTTCGTAGCATCGAAGAATTTCAGCCCCAAATCCATAGATGGAAGCATGTCGAAATTTTCACATCCTTCAGGTAGTCCAGCCTCTAAGCTTGGAAAGTAGAGATGAACCACCTGAATCTTTAGTCCTGATTCTATAGCGCGATCAATGACTTTCTTGAATCTATTCGCGTTCAAATGTGTAGTAACGATTGTGATAATAACTTCGCGTTGTGCTAGTAATCGCGCAATATCAATCATAGGGATCGTATGACCTTGTGCCATGAAAGGAAACAACACAAAATGTGGCTCTATAGTAAGAACACCCATTGTTAAATCAAAAAAAAAATGAGAGAATATTTTTTTTTTGTTATATTACACTATGGTTTCATCAATTTATTGTTTAATTTATAGAGTATATTGTGAAGTGATGATGTAAGAGCAGACATAAGCATTTTCAGCTTCATCTTAATGGTGATAATGTATGATTGTTATTGTGAAATTGAATATGAGAGGATGATATTTACTAGACAAAATGACTTCTAATTTTGTAACAAGCCAGCTTATTACAGATATTGCTCTATTTTTGTTTAAATTTTTCTTGGAATAAACACCCAAGATAAGATTAAATATTACTCTATACAAGATACATCCAGTTCACAAGAATACAAAACGTCCCATTCTTATAACAAACACATTTCACTGGATTCAGAATTTTAATTAGTTTAAAAATTTTGAATTTAAAATAAGATTATGACATATTTAATAGATAAACATGATCCTTAATTTGATTTCAATGAATAACTATGTATTCTAACTTTGAATGTGTACATGTAGACATTTAAACTTGTACAAAATAAGTGTGTGCGTACATGTGAACACTTAAACTTCTTTAACACCCCACCTCACGCGCAGTTCTTAGTATCTGATGCGTGTGCAATTTTGATTTTGAGGAGCCCAACATCGGGTGAGACGGGCAATCCACCCATCTCATTTTCTAACCACCGATTTGGGACTTTTGTCATTCTTTAACACCCACCTCAATCGGGTGAGACGGGATCTTAAATCTAGCTCACACCCCAAAAGTTAGCTCAAATGGAGAAGGATTGTCCAAGTCTTACAAGGAGTCCACCCATTCATTAACCATCAATGTGGGACTTTTGTCATTCTTTAACAACTATCTTACCTGACATAATACATGTAGGACGTCACGTAGGACACAAAATTTTCATGTATGGTGTCATTTAGTACGAATGTGTCTATTTGTTTAACTTTATATAAGATTAAGTGCTTACTTGTACACACCCAAAATTAAAAATTATAATTATCAATTGACGTTAAATTTAGGATCATGTTTAGTATTTATACCTAAAATTATTAAATTGTGCTTAACACGTAACTTTTAGTTATTGATCTGTCCCTCGTTTTTGGAGGATGATGATAAAATCAGACTGATGGTCATGAAAGTTCCACATGATAGGAATGAATGAGAAATCTGATTTCTGAGAGTTCAAAGCCAAACTCTCTTAAATGTTTTTTTGTCCACTTCTTATACCTCCTGCCTAAATTAAGAAATTTATTCGATTTAAAATTATGATATAAATTATAATATAAAATTTTATGATTAAACGCAAGCTTACGCGAAGTCTAAAAAATTAGTCTTCTATGTTATATGAAGTTAAAAATATATATTTCACTTTGAAATCATAAAATACGACCAAATTAATATTTGGTTTGGAGTAAAAAAATGATTGACGTGGCAAAAGGGGGTCATTTTCATTGCTAAATTGATGATGTAAGGGCAAACATAAGCATATTAAAAAAAAAAGAAACATTTTATGTCATACGACATATTATAGGATTTTAAGATTTTGGATATTTTGAAAGTATTGAAATAAAAAATATAAAAAAGAAAATATGAATAATGAGATTCAAACCCAATTCAATAATATTAAAAGAACCTAAGTATTCATTCAAGAACGAATGGATCAATCAAATCAGTTATTCAGATATTCTATGTTAACTTTATATAAACATCTTTTAATTTATAGATAAATATATAATTATAAAAATTAGTGAATGCTTAAACATCCGGTGGACTTTATGTAGGTCCACCCCTGCATGGATGATGTTGAATGATAGTTCGAGGTTTAAAAATGAAATTCTAGTTAGATATCTTTCAAACTTTTTTAGATGCAAGTATTATTTTAACTTTATAGCAAGTTATGGTTAAATCAACTTTATTACATGGACGGAATGTTGGTTGATTAAAAGTCTCATATTAAAAAAATGAAGGCGGTGAAAATAAGAATATAGAGATGGACGTACGAGTTTACTATGATAAATATAATTTAAAATGATGAAATTGGAGAAAAATTAGGGAATAGAGTGATTTTATTTCTCTTGAAGCACAAATGAACTAATTTAATGTCTGTTTGAATAGATTTTTAGCTTTTCATTTATAATTTATTTGTTATTTTAGTTTAAAATTAAGTATTTGTAAATATTTTAGAAGTGTTTAGAAACTTTTGATTTAAAAATACTTAAAATAAATTAATTTAAACAGGCTCTTAACTTCTTATTTATAGAAGTAAAGAAATTGCGAGCCTTTTCAAGTATCATACATATACTCTTATGGTATCATTGACTAGTGAGTAATTTTTGAACAAGAAATCATAATAATATCAATACAGTGTGGTATATATATATATATATAAACACACGCACATATATAGTATCATTAAAGCAAAACTATCAGTCTTAATTAGTATTGTTTACGGTTTGAATGAAACTGATCCATACCGAAAAACTGAAGCAAACTAATTAAATAAAACAATTTTATTTTGCTTTGATTTTATACTTTTAAAAATCGATAGTATTTGCATTGGTCATAATTTTGTTAGAAAAAATCAAAGACATAATTTTATTGTTATACATAGATAATATGTTATGTTTATAAACATTTTTAAATATCCAATATCCGTTTTTATCAAAATTTGTTTATATTTACTTACGAAAGCAAAAATGTCTAAAGTGAGAACATTTATCTTATTGACTTCATGTATACGAGTGTCTATGACATTCTTTGTGGGATTGAAAGTGTCATAGTAGCTTCATACTAGGCCAAAATAATAAATTTTGAAGCGTTATTCGTAGTAAATTCAGTAATCGAAAGACATGTAATGTGAGTCATTCTAACTATTCTTAGTTTGAATGGATTGCTGCCACTTTTTTGACGCTTTGAATGAATTATTTTTTTTAATTTTTTTTATGCTTAATAACCAAATAAACGAATCAAAATCGGTGACAACCAAACCGATAAATATATATTATATTTGGTTTGGTTTTACTTTGATAATATTAAAATCGATTAAATTGATTTGATTTTAATATTTACCGACAACTGATTCGTGAACAACCCTAGCCTTAATGATACCAATACAATATCTAATATTCATTTGGTATCAATTAAGCGAAGATTATTAGACTTAATGAATGGGGGTATGAACTGTAATTATTTATGAGATAATGAGTATTTCGAAAATTAGTTTGGGTTTAAATATGAACTTATAATTTGATTTAATTGTAGCAAACGATTGTCATTCGACTCTTTCCCTAGGTTTCTCGCTCGTCAGTCTCTCCTTCGCCTCTCTCGCTTTATACAAAAACAAATGTATACAAATATTCAAATTTTATGCACAAACACATGAAATTGAATTTAGAGGTTGCCAACGATTTATATGTGCGGAAGTTGTCCTTTAATTATTTTGGGTTTTAGGAGTTTTTCCAAATATTTTTATGAAAATTGAACAAAAAGCCCAACTCCATTAACTTGTTGAGCCCAAAAATATACCTCTTTGTAGCCTCTCTGTTCCCAAATTTTGCCATGTCTCTGCAATTTCCTCCATTATCATCAGGGTTTAAGAGCTTCACCATCACCATGAACACCTTAAACCTTCTTCCTCTTTCTGCAAAATCAAACAATTTTCAGTACCAATTCATTCCTTCAGTGTTAACTCAGAAACCCCTCAATACTCTTTCCATCAAATCCCCATTTCCATTATCCATTAAACTCTCTAAAACGTCTAACTCTGAGCCCCTCAAATCTTTAATTCCACTCTCTTTTCTCAAACCCACATTGATTTCCACCATTACTGCCACTGCCCTTTTCTTTACAGGGTTTTATTTCAACCCTAAGCAAGCTATATGTTGTCCTGTTTCGCCGGTGCCAATCGTGGATACGAATGTGAAAGAAGAAGTATTAGAACAGGAGGAAACTGAAAATGTTGAAATATTGAGAAATTTGTTGGAAAATCGTGTTAAGAATAGAGAATTAGACGATGCTCTCAGCATTATAAACAAGTTGATTGAGCTGGAGCCTGATGAGATCGAATGGCATTTCTTGAAATCTCACTTGTATGTTCATAATGGGGAGATTCAATTAGCTAAATTGGGTTTTAGAGATGTTATATTGAAGGATCCTTATTACGTAGAGGCGTATCGCGGGCTGGTTGTGGCAGCATCGGAAGATGAGTCCGTGGAGGAAATGAAGAAAATTGAGAAACAGGTTGAGGATGGGATTAACATGTGTAAGAAGGAGGATAAAGAGAGTGAGTTGAGGGATTTGAAGCTTATTCTTGCACAAATATGGGTTATTGGAGGTAAATATGATGAAGCATTGAAGGTTTATCAAGAGTTAGTAGATGAAGAGCCAGGGGATTTTAGGCCTTACTTGTGTCAAGGCATGATATATACAGCATTGAAGAAGAACGACGAGGCTGAGAAGTATTTCGACAAGTATCGAGGACTGATACCTCAAGATCATACTAATGCTAGATTCGAGTTTATGATGGCGACTTGATTGCAACAAAGGTTTTTTTTTTACATGAGACGGAGGATGTGATCATCGGTTTTCCATGGAAGCTGAGAGTCTATGATTGAGGTAAGTCGAGTTGCTTTGTATTACTGTAGATTGATTGTATCGTGCTTATTTGATGCTTTTAGGTATATTTTTCGCTCGGGGTTGAGAATGTAGAGGCTTTTACATAGAATTGTAGCACTTAGGTTTAAATTCGGATGCCAAGATGAGTTTTTTATGTAACTTTGATGGAGCTCGAAGCTATTTAACTTCAGATCAGATGGTATTTTGAATGACATCCCTCTTTTCCTTTCCCAGCAGCTGAAGATGCATTTTTTAGATGAATTTACAGTGAAAATCAATCCATACTCAGTGGTTGTTCCACGAAAATGAAATGCAAGACACTTGCACGTTACGCGTCTTGCATTGGTGACATGATTGAATTTTGCTGGGTTTGGCATAGATGGATACAGTTAAAAATGTCGATAAGTTTAGCTACCCAGGAAACTTCACGGACCTTGAAAATGAGTGATCTTGAAGCTTTGATCCCTCGCTTGCCTCATAGGCAAAACTTCAAGGTTAAAAACCGAAACTTGAAGTTTTGCTTTTGGAAGCAAGCGTTGTGAAAATTCAAGACCATCCATCTCTAAAGACTTGTAAATTTCGTGCTAAAATAGGCCGCGAAACTTTTCCATGATTGAGAAATTCATAAGCACTAAAAAAGTGAAATCCATCAGGAAGATGATAAACCAATCCCAATCTAAAATTCCATTTCTCTAAAGTCTTACTAAGCCACAAAAAACAAAAAAGAAGAAGAGAAGATTTACATTAGTTGAATTGTTGTTGTAGTTGGAGTAACATTTTCTATCTTTTCATGAGATAACACCATCTGCTTGTCATTATTCTTCAACTCAGAATTACTCAAATTAACTTTGGCTGTAGGGACAGCAGATGCCAGTGTTGGTGTCCATAACTGTGCATTTTTCACCTTGGAAATGCTTGCAAGAACTCCTAATGGTGTCACATCCCCAGTTACTGTCACCTTCTTAGCAGCAAAATCTATGTTGAAAGATTTCACACCTGACTCATGCATGCCCAATCAAAAGTTATCAACGAGTTTAAGTTATATATATATGCATCGACAATATAAAAAATATTTACATGATTAAGTCATTTATAAGGTAATAAGAAGTGAATTTCTACGATAAGCACCAAGCAATAACATGAAAATAGTACAATTTTGGGTTAAATCTAACTTCAGCATGATCATAACTCATATATAACCAACAAGGATTATGGTGGAGTGGTAAGTACTTCCTTCTTTACCAATGATCTCGAGTTCGAGTTCCTAAGTCGTCTTTGCTAGGGAGCGTTTTACCCCTTAAGTGGACTTCCTGGCGCGAATCCAAATTTAGTTGGGTTCTAATTAATGTGGGTACCGGACACTAAATATCGGGTGAGAACCAAAAACAAAAACATGGTCATACATGCAATGAGCTTTACCTAAAGTCATGAGGACTCTTATAAACATTACATGCTAAGTAAGCCTCTAGCACAGTATGAATGAATTTTAATGTGTTATAACAGGTAACTTATCATTTTATGCATATAACTTAAAAATGGATAGTCTGGTACACGAAGCATTTTGTGTTCAGTAAGAGGGAAGGACCACATAAGAAACCTATCTTGATACAAACATAAGTATCAACTGATTCCACGGCTTGAACGCGTGACAAGTGATTGAGAAAATTTCAAAGAGGGAATTATGAATGGTCCCCCAAGAAGAAGAGAGAACCACCACACATACCTTGCATTCTAGAGATGTGTTTTCTCATCTTCTTTTCACATCCTCTGCAGTGAAGTGAAACTCTAAGAACAACCACCTGCAACAAAATATTCATTACTCTGTCATTTCATATATGGACCACTTTTTTTTTTCTACAACTAATATATCCTTCTACTTTATCATTATTCATATATTCTAACAAACAAAAGATGATTTTTTTTTAACCTGTAAAGTATCCCTTTTCTTCCCTATATTATAACAAGAACGTTTTTCCCTCTATCTTTCTAAAACACTTTATTAAATTAGAGTTGAAGTTTTGCTACTTCATAAATATCAGAACAAATCCTTTTCAATTACTCTCTCTTCTAATCCAATAACACTCCTTCGTTTTTAGTCTCAGACTCTTCAAAAATATCATAACTCTATGCATGTCAAATCCTTCAAAATTAACGCATACATAGGTACGTAAATATTTTTGGAGAGTAAAACTAACATTGGTTAGATCTAAAAGAATATATTTTTGATAACTCTTTTTAACTTAAAAACTTCGTATTTCCCTCTGATAACCATAGAAATTAATATAAAGTAGGTTGAGAATCATAACGTCACCTGTTTAAATCCTGTTACAAACAAAAACAATCCATAATTTCTTCTCATATATCCGAATTTTGTTGGATCATTACTAAAAAAATCAGTATCTATTTTCATAAACATTTTTCCAGTGAGCTGATTCCATTTATAACATAATAGTGAACAAACAGATTAGTTCAAGTTGGCTTGAATGCCGCGATTATTTAAAAAAAAAAAAGAGGAGAAGAAGAATTGAGGAACCTGATTAGCAGAAGCAGAAGGTGGAGGACAAGATTGATCTGTCTCTGTTTTCACATCTTCTGCTACAGAGCTACTACTAGTAGAATCAACCAATTTGAGAACAGGTTCAAAATCTGATAAAGCATCCAAAATATTCTTCTCACTCAAAAGATATCTAGATGAACCAGGTGGAGTTATAAATTCACCAGGCTTTTTACAACTCCAACTACTTGTCTTAAAAATATTCTCATTTCCTTCACTAACACTGCTCTTCCTTTTCTCATCATCCTTCTCTATCAGTAATTTTTTCGATCTCTTCGATTCTTTCGAAGTTGATTTTCTGCTCTTGCTATGTGGTTTTGGAGGAATTGGTGAACGAGCAGAGCAAGGTGCAGATATTGATTTAGGACCTGTTCTTCGTGAATCTCTTATTATTGGATTGTACCTGAAAAAAAAAACGAGAAAAATCAACTAATTTGCTTATTATTCACAACTCATAAAATATGAAACATTGTTTTAAAATTCAAAACTCATGAAAATGGAAATTCTGACGTATGTACCGATCAATTGTGCGGCTGCCGGAGATGCTTCCGCCGCCGAGTTGTATAACAGAGGAGGAGGAAGAAGAAGAGCCTAATTCTTCCATGCTAAGGCATATTGCTGTAGCAGCTTGGGATGCACAGAACATATCTTTCATTTTTTATTTTTTGGGTGAAGGAAAATAATGAGAATTTGAAAGCCAAATGGTTTATTTAGAGAATGTGCATAAAAAAACTTTATGTGAATTTATGATTGAAAAATATTTTTTAAGAGAAAAGGAGATAAGAAAAAGTGTTGAGTTGTTACATGGGAGATATTGATACTATTGTACTGTTTTATCTGTATTTAAGTTCACATGCTGTGCTAACTTATCATACAGCCTGGACATAAATTCTTTTCAACTTCTATATTTACTCGTCAAGAGTGAAAATAATGACATGAATAAATCTTTTCTTAAATAAAAATGATATAAACGAGTCAGACTTTTAATAAATAACATGAAGTTCGATGATATATTTGAGTTTTTCACTTGTTTAAACTCTTTTATAATATTGTTAAGTTTTCGTGAAGATAAAATAGAAAGAAAAAAAACACAACTAATCTTCCTGGGGAAGAACTATAAATTTAATTATATCAAAATTCTCATTAAAAGATTCTCAACAATGTACCTGTAAAGATTATGATATTAATTTTTTTAAAATAATATACAATATTTAGTGAAATTAATGATTATAGTGTTATTTAATAAGATAAAAGGTAGAAATGGTGACACTCGTGGACTGCATTTCCTGAAAGATTCAGTGACAGTTTTCCTAAGAGTGCGCTTCCGGCCTTCAGCCTCAATTTATTTTTAATAACTTTATAAATATTATTATTTTTAGGGGCTCGTTGTCTCCGTATGACCTATAAGTATGAGTTCGAACTGCATAATTAATAGTCGATTCTATCATCTCGGTAAGTTGTCTACCATGAGATGTGGGTTCGAGTCTTAGAATCCTAACATTTGCATCAGCATAAGTTGTTCATCGATTCATTCCCAGTTTAGCGTGAACGAAAAGGCTTTGTGCATCGAGCTACGTGTTAATTTCCATAGAGGAATACAAAATTGGTAAAAGTAAACCATTAAAAGATTATACTCTTTCGGCACCTATGTATCTTACACTCCTTTGTTTCAATAAATTCTTTTTAGCTCGTTAAAGAAGAATATTTATTTAATTATTTTTAAACTCTTAATTTCAGTTTTCTAAGCAACCTTTTTAAAACAACAAATTATTGATTGTATCTTTAATTTATGATTATAAAATTTAAAAATATTTATTATTTTTAAAATTTTTGTGTCAAGTTAAAATAGGATAATCTCGGAGCTGAAATTAGCAGAGTTTTGCACGAGAATGAGACAGTGCAACGGCTAAATAATCTGTGGACACCCAAATAAATAAAAATATTTCTACTTATAATGATACACAAAGTTCAGATTTCATGTGCAACTGTTCAATTTGTTTGTTACAAAATCACACAGTTTTTGTTTTATTCAATTTATGGGGTTTTAGCAAAATGCCAACTTCATTTACTGTCTTTCTTAAATTTTAAAAAAATAAAAATAGGAGAATGAATTTCTCGTCAATAAAGTAAAAGTCTAAAGGGAAAAGGACATTATATATCCCTTAATTTTGCTATTTGGAGTTGATATGTCTTCGTCATGAAAATGAATCATATATACTGTTACTGTAAGTTCAAATATATATAGGCCGGCCGTACTTGTGATGGTTCCCAAGGATCCAATATGACCACTTAGGTCTACGTTGCCACGATATTGTTCTATGGAAGCGGGCGGTTTAGAAGTTCGGCCCGGTTTTTTTGGTGTCGTAGGGGAGGGATTGACCTTTCTAACGCATATTCAGTCGTACCGGCATGGCCCCACTGATTTGTTTTCGATCGGAGCATCAAGCAGCGCAACCCGGTTCTACTTGACTAAACCCGTGCTCCTATTGAGGATATCTATTTTAAATTATCGACTAATTGAGCTAGAAATTGTACTCATGTTTAGCTTTTTAGTTGTATTAGTCTTGGGAAATTAAGATGAAAAATTGTGATTAATTAATGCTCAAGTTTTCACGTCATTTTAGTCTTTTTTTGGGACAATATTGCCCCTAATTAGTATTTTTGTTTTACTATAAAGTATTTGGTGTGTGAAAGACGTTGCAACTTTAATATGAGGGGTCTGAAGGTAGTTCAATTTTGTTGGGTCCTGCCTTGCGTAAATGTTTCTTTTTTACTTGGCTTATTATTTAGAATTTATTTTTATTTTTAAAAAAATTATGCAAATACAATTCTTGAAAAATTACAAATTGGATGATGTTAAACTCGGGTTTAATGTTTGCTCATATGTTGTTTTGTCCGTTATCTAAAGTTTACAACTAAAATATCGATAAGATGCAAAAAAAAAGTAAAAACAAAATCGTTTATTAAAAAGTTGTTCAGAAAAAAGAGAACTAATGAAAATTCATGGTCTTGCTCTTGCTTTGATAGTAAACATCCTCTATCTCCAATCTTAAGATTACGGGTTTGTTTAAGTCACCAAAGGTGCAAAAAGTTGCAAGAAAACTAAAAACATAATTGTTTACTAAAAAGTTTGTTCCAAAAAGAGACTACTCGTGAAAATTCTTGCTCTTGCTTAAATGGTAAACATTCTACATCTCCAATCTTAAAATTGCAGATTTAAGTCACCAAGGAAGCAAAAAAAGCGAGAACGGATGAGTAATGGAAAAATTGTAAAGAAAACTAAGGATACTTTTGTAAATGCCTATATGGTTTCACTTTTTGCAATCCATTGAATTAAGTAAGAATAAGTGAGAAAGGATAACACTTTTTTTTTGTAGAATAAGAATATAAGAACCATATTCATATTCTAAAGTAAAATATGCCTTTGGAATTTTCTTTTTTCATATCATGAATGAATGAAAGAGAGCTCCATAGAATCAGATACCTTCATAACACAACACATAAAAGTCTCTTTTCTTCCTTTATTCAGATACTTCATATCTTGTTTTATAGATCGTAAGTATTACCTATTATACCAATTATTGCTACCCATAGATATGTTCTCAAATGATCGGGTGATTAGAATCTCTCCATCTTTAACCACCTTGAAATCGACAACTTGATAGGGAGCGTTTTACCCCCTTGCAAGCATTATGAGGACAAAAGATTAAAAAAATGAACCCTCATGCAAAGAGTGGCTCCACATAACAGTTTCACAAGTAAAGGTCAAAACAGTACCCACAAATATTAAATGAAAAGCCAGGAGAACCACAGTAGAAGACCAACTTACTTGTTAACTTGAAGATAAAAGCTCAAAATTTTCTCCCTGTAGAATTACATGATGTGTATTGGGGGGAAAAATCAAAACGAAAAAACGGATACACGAAGCATCAGCCTAGAGTAGTGGCTGATGGCTGAGCATTCCAGTTAGCTAATGATACAAACATGAAGAGGGAAAAAAAATGAACGAATATCAACTTCGTATGTAAGAGAAAACAATAAACAGTACACTAAGCTTGGTCTATACAACCTAGTGTTGTTGTTACTACTCTTTATTAGTTGCCTTTTCCTTCATCTTCATTTAAGATGCGATTGCGGAAATCATTGACCATAAGAGGCAGCCCGTCCCTCAAGGGTATTTTCGGCTCCCAGTTTAGCAGTTCCTTTGCTTTGCTGATATCTGGTTTCCTCTTGTGAGGATCATCAGCTGTGTTAGCTTTGAACTCAATAGTAGCACTTGGATCAATCACTTCTTTGACCACCTGTATTGCCAAGTGAAATGATTTAGGATTGATTGTTAACATAAACTGTAAGTTAAACCAGGTAACTGACTAGACATTAAGCATACTTTGTAGTCGGGGGAAAAAATGTACTCGAAAAACTAGTGTGCTGAGTACCACTTCAAGATGACTGGACTTATTCATGGTGGATAAGTTCGTATTTGAAAAGACAATATGCAACACTTCATCAGTTAATTATTTCTTATGTTGTAGACCTACTTCCACTAACCATGGATAATACACTAGACACCCAGTCATGTAAAACAATAAATCAAATGATCTATACTTCTACCCTTTAAGGGTGGCCCAGTGGTTTGGGCTTGGGACTTCCGAAACCCCTTGTCAGAGAAAGCAAGGGGTTTTCCTTTTGGGTTGAGCTTGCCGCACCGGGCTTGCCTAGTGTGGGTTACCTCTCATGTGTCGTTTGCAAGCTATTGCATAGGAGCAGGGGTTTTACCCTATGCGCACTCAAAATATGCAAAACTGAAAGAGAGAGTGAGAGGTGGCCGGTGATAAAGTATGAGGATAAGAGAAAAATGGAGTCATTTGCTATGGAGAATATGGACTGTGAGTGGAGGAGTACGGTTTGAAATATTGAGAGAAGCTCAGGGGGGATGAGTTTATGTCGTGTGCTTTCCATCGCTTAAGGAGGACTGAGGACGTAGCGTGGTGGTGGTGTTTGTCAAATCTGAAGAGCAAGAAGGAAACACTGTGGTGCTATGCATACTTTACAGATGGTGCAGATTTAATATTTCAACACCTGAAAATGTTCAATGATAGTTCTATCAAATAGCCAATGAAATTATTTTTTTGACTTGCATCTGTAGTAAGAATATAAAACTGTGATCAATTGAGCAATAATGATAAACTGACAGCAAAATAAGAAAAAACTTGTGAACTCAATACAAATATTGATTCTCAATGAGCAACATTCACTAAATTGCCCGTGCAGGTTGCGCCCAAACTAATAGTGAATAGGCAAATATCTATTACAGCAGAAACCATAGCTTACCTCAGCAAGCTCTAACATGGTAAACTCTCCTGGGTTTCCCAAGTTGAAAGGGCCAATATGATCACCATCCATTAAGGCCATTAATCCGTCAACCTTTCATCAACAGAAATTAATTGTTTTAGTATCATTGTTTGCATTCCTTAACCAGCCATAATTATTAAAAAAAAAAAGCAAGCTGACCACTTGGACTTTTAAATTGGATAATCCACGACATTTTATTGAAGTTTTGATATTCACAAAATTGAGATGCAAAATAACAGGGTATTGCACATATCAAAAGCTTGTTTACACAAACATGTACACATTTAAAGTAAGAAATGTTCCTTGTTTCTTTATTCTAAACCAGCTAATAAGAGGAAAATAGCAACAGGTGATACACTCTGATCAAAGCTTTGCACACTAGGCAAAATAACATGCTTTGTCAGTTCGATGACACCATAATATGTCACACTATTATCATCTCCTATGTGCATCATTAAACAAGCCATTCTGTTAATTGATGAGTAATAACTAAAGTCTCCTTCACAAGGTATTCAGTCAAAAAAATTACTTGATTTGTACTTCTCTCAACCAACAACTAGCAAAGATTATTAGTCTTCTAAAGCATCTTTCCGGACACTTACAACTTGGAAATATAGCCACATTAGGAAGATTCACTTGTCAGGTGAAACATCTAGTGGTCTGCATTGTGATTCTCACAGTTGAATTCCATTAAAGCATAAGACTGGTTATGGCAAATAGTTCTCGGAATTCTCAAAATGAACACAGAAAACTTGAGAGCTATAAATAAGAGACTAGATCCCACCACCATCTTACATATAAAAAGGTAGGCACAAAAATTCTTTTCACAAGAAAAGCCCATTGCAGTAACAAATGATAGCATACCCTAAGTAGACCACACATGGGACAAACAGTGCAGATTTTCCAAATATAGGTAAAATATCTAGTCCATTAAATAAAGCAAGTTAAAGAAGAAGACACATAAATCTACAAGCTATCTGATTTAGAAATTCACTTTACAAGCTATTTAGCAACAAATGTAGAGAAAGCTGAGTGTTGATTAAAGTGAAAATAATTGGCTCCACCTGGAAGAAATATTGGAAGTTGTCTATAGCATGCATCACCATTTTTTAATTTTTCGAAACAATTAACGTTTTCCAAGAGTTTAAGTCAAGTTTTGCAGCCACAACTACCAGGGGTAGTCAACCAAACACAAAGCTAGCACTTTCTACTTTCTGACCTTCAACAAATATCATCTACCACACGCTATCCCCGTGCATTATAGACCGCGAGGGCATACTAAAATGGAAAGGTGTAATTTGTTAAAATGACTTACCAAGTCAGAGACATATTGAAAGCTACGTGTTTGCTTCCCGTCACCATACACTGTCATTGGTTGTTTGCGGATGGCCTGCAAACATGGTTTTAGAAGGAAAAAAACAAATGGATCGTCTAAAGGGAAATTTGGTTTACAGCACTGATGTTAAAATAAGCTGAGACGACAAACCTGGGCAACAAAGTTGCTTACAACACGTCCATCATCGAGACACATGCGAGGTCCATATGTATTGAAAATTCGGGCAATGCGCACCTGCATATGCAGATTATGGATTGTAAACTCTGGGTTCTCTATGATACACCGCCAGAGAGCAAGTCTAATTTGATACTAATTACCGCTTATAATGTCATTTTTGGTATTGCATGTCATAAAGTTGAAATTAACAGAGTTCAATATCAAGTCACAAATAGAAAACTTATTAGGATGGATTCTTAAATCAGGAGTAGCAGTGGAACTAAAAAAATGTCTTTCTGTCGTTGCCTATATGACATAGGTTCGCTCTCTCTCTCTCTCTCTCTCTCATGATCATCATAAGTTGATGTTTCTTCAAGTTCAAAATTTTGAACTGCGAAGAAGTACTTCTGTGACCTCGTTTCTGAATAGAACAGCTGTACACTCATTACGTCAACCAGAATAGTTGTTTAACCACCTTACTAAGTACTCGTTTCACATATAATGCTACAGATGTTTGGATGGAAATCCACATGAGCATTCAGCATCAACTCTCATAACAATCTGAAAGAAACACAAATCTCTCATTACCTCAACATCTGCACCACGATGGTAATCCATAGTCAAGGTTTCAGCAGTCCGTTTTCCTTCATCATAGCAGCTCCTAACACCTAGAATTTCAACACATTCAAACATCACTAAAACCATCTGATAGAACAACTTACAAACGGAACAGAAAATAAATTATTGCAGCTGCCACTCACCTATTGGATTCACATTTCCCCAATATGTTTCCTTTTGTGGATGCTCCAGTGGATCACCATAAACCTCACTTGTACTAGTAAGCAAGAACTTCGCACCAATTCTCTTGGCAAGCCCCAACATGTTAAGAGTACCCATCACATTTGTCTTGTAATCACAATTAAGGATCTCAAGTACATCCAAATTAAAAAAGATTATAAAACAGCACTTAAACATGTCAGAA
Organism: Solanum pennellii; assembly: GCF_001406875.1. NCBI lineage: Eukaryota > Viridiplantae > Streptophyta > Magnoliopsida > Solanales > Solanaceae > Solanum > Solanum pennellii. The sequence continues at coordinate 81,899,721 of NC_028646.1, forward strand.
GTTCCTTAATAATCAAACTCCTATGAACTGACAATGCGAAGAATAAACAATCTAACTACATAATAGCCAATTACAAGTAACTTCCTATAACAATCATGGATTGATAACTCGCAAAACATGTAAAACATCATACTACAACCTGTAAATCCATGCACGCCCACATCGCAAAGAAAAAAAAAACATGCTTTTATACATAACGAATAACGGAAAACAATCCAAATACTAATGTAGACAAAGGATATAATAGTTTTGACGGGATTATACTTATAATGAACCGGCGAAGCAGGGCAAGCCAAATGATAGATCTGATCCACTTCTAACAAAATAGGTTCAACAACATCATGCCTAATAAGCTCAAATCTATGATTCCCAAAATGATGCATGACATTTTCTTTCCTCCCAGTAAAAAAATTATCAATCACAATAACATCATCACCTCTCTTAATCAACTTATCAACCAAATGACTCCCAACAAAACCCGCCCCACCCGTAACCACAACCCGGGTCCGTTTCCTCCCAATCCCAACCGGCACCCTCCCTGTTACACTCCCTGCACCCCTATACGGCGTCGTAACAGTAGATGTATGGTGAATTCCACCAGGAACTGAATCGAACCCATGATAAGATTTGGGTATTGGAGAAGATGGGGTAAGGAGAGATAGGCTTGGTTGAAGGATGAAAAAAGTTGAACCAATGAGAATACCCACAAGGATAAAGAGAAGTCTTTGCTCTTTAAGAATGTAATTGATGGATCTTGGAAGAGATCTGGGATGTTTCAAGGTCTTTGGTGATGATGGTGGGGTGTTCTGTGACATTGACATTGTTGATTCTTCATCTCTTCTGTGATTCATGCTTGATTGGGTATGCAATTTCATGGTTTTCTTGATCTTCTTCTTCTTCAATTAGGATAAATTTTTGATCTTTTTAGGAGAAATTTTCAGGTAGAAACAGAGTATAATGTTTGCAGAATCAGAAAAAAAGTGATCTTTTTCTTGCATTTGTTGTTGTCTATAAGGTAGCAGACAAGATTAGCTCAATTTTGCTAAATGTAACTTTTCCACACTTCTTGGAGAAAGCCAAATATTTTCCACAAATTTTATTTTCCAAAACAAATTCAGAAAGAGAAAAAAAGTTCTTTTTTTTGGTCCTATGGGAAATACGGAAAATGTGAGCTAACTATTTTTTCTATTTTTTTTAATTTGGAGATAAAGATCATGTAAATTGTTTTGCGAGTCTCGTATTCAATAGTAAGTTTTTAACTATTATTATTTACTATGTATTAAAGTATTGAGTTAGATGATAATAATTAAGATAGAAAAAGGAAATAAACGGTCCGTAGGACTAGCCAATTCCAAGGTCATGCTATAACAGTGATAGAAAAGAAAATATGATAATAGCTCAAGTAAAAAAAGAAAACATGGTATCGTAGTTCAAATAAAAAAAGTAAATAACAGATAATGAATGTGTAAAACTTTTAAAAAATAATAGTTTATATATATACATATTATGGTTGAATGAGGAAAAAGATATAAATTATTATAAGATTTAAACTCTTCACCTCAATTATTAAAAAGGGAAAAATCACCAAATGAGCCCTCAAACTCTATTTTCTTGCCAAAATCATAGTTTTTCCAACATGGCTTTTAACAATATTAAAAGACCATAATTTGAATATTTTGTAGCTCGAAAATAAAATCATAAATTCATACGTTTTAAATTCTGACTCTGGCCTATAATAAAGCTGACCTACCATTCATAATTTCACTGACTAGAAAGTGTAATCATCAAAGGCACTAGCTTCACTTTGAAGATAACAAATGTACACATGAATAAAAGCCTTGCTTCATGCAAAAGCTTCTACCTTTCCAAGACTAATAATGTGTAGTAATTTGTATTGCTAAAATGAATTTTTCTTTTTTAATTCTTAATTAATTAAGGTAGACAATGGAACAAAATATTTTATCTAGAAAATAAAAAAAATATATCATTTTCAATTTTATTTTATCCACTTTTAAAATAGGAATAAAAAATCAATTCAAAAAATGAAGATCGACCACAGTGGGAGTCGAACCCACGACCTTCTGATCCGAAGTCAGACGCGCTAATCCACTGCGCTATGCGGTCGTATATTCTTATTATACCAGTTACTGACATAACTCTATAATTCCAAACATTATAATTTGAGTTTTTATATATATATATATATAAAAAAAAATTGTTGAATATCTTTAGTATATATAAGAACTTTTCTTTTTTGAATTTCTGGCTTCACCAATATTTAAATATGAACTTTTCTTATCAATTCTATTAACATCCAGGAGCATGGTGTTGATTAAACAATATAGTATAAAACTGAAAGATCAAACCATATTTCTGTATACATTTTATTAATGTGAAACCAAACTAGGGATGCCTCCCATGTACAAGTGATGTATATGTTGTATCATTGGAGACACTGTACAACAGACTATAGTTACCCTCTTGACAACATGAATTTGCCTACAAAAAAACACAACATAAACTATGAAATTTCAATGGCATTATGATTTATGTACACTTCTCTCCTCATTTCCGCGTTAATACTTGAAAGAGTCGAGGAATAGACCAAGAGTCAGCCCAGTTTTCCAGTAATTGAACATAATGATGATGCTTCTTACCCCATCAATTAAAGGAATAGATCTATACATGAGAGCTCCAATGCCCTCAACCACAGCCACAGCCAATCCAGAAGAAATAATATCCCAATCACCTGTCTGCCCTATTACAGTGGCAAATGCAGTTGCACAATAGAAACCCACTAAGAAAAACAGCAACTTCATTGGCAGGTTTTTTCTCAACACCTTAATTCTGGCATCTAGTTTGACTAGAAGAGCCTCTATGGCCCTAATAAGTCGAGTTCCACTGCTACCGCTTGTTGTAGGAGAAGAATCTAGTCCACTGCCATCTGCAGCACTTCTTATAGACCATGCCCGCCTCCTATATTGGAATTAAAATCTGAGATACATGAGTTGAAAAGTAGTCTCATTTATAAGTCTCTGAGCAAGGATCTAGCACTAAACAAAGATCAGCATATAGCAAATATCATCCGTTTACTTACAAGCCCTGGCAGGAACTTTCAAGGTACTTGGCTATTTGAACAAAGTAAAATAGCTCAAGAGACAGATTTTTTAATTTTCCCAAGTAACTGGTAACCAGCGGTCATCATAATTTACGAAAACTTGTGGGAGTGCATAGGACAAGTAAACTTGGATTAGACAAGACTAATGGATATTTGGAGAAATTATTCAACAGTAAACCACCCATAGTCAATATCAGTTACTTTGAGCAGAAATTTGCAAACAAATTATTCAGAAAATGACTTCCACTTCACAAAACGACGTTAATATTCTTTCTTCCGAGTATAATTAGGATGATCACCAAATTTCTTTCCGAGTGTAATAAGGATTTCTATCCGGCTGCTAAGTTTCTTGTACTTACGAAGAACGATAAACGAGAATCTTCTAACAGTCTTTAATCCTTATATCTTGGCTTCTCCATAAGGCACAATAACTAGTACTGCAAATTGACAAACTAAATAATGGAGAATCCTAAATATCTGTGTATTGTTGCTTATTGAAAAAGGGATTTTACTGTAAGGGAAATTAAACCTGGGAGAACCTGCTGATATCATACATGGTTCCTTGTTATGCATATTATCCATTTGTTGTGGAGGGGAAGAGGCACAACCATCAAGTTACATCAAAGTTTCACAGGACAGAGGGAAAAACTCACTTGAAAATTCTGAAAGAATAAGGTTGGACAATATTAGTAAAAGATAGCCCGAAATGCATGATTCTGCCCAATGAATGTGCAGCTCCCCAAAGGCAGACAGCTCCATTAAATCTTGATCCAGTATGATCTACACTCAAATGCTTAAAGATTGTGGGACAGCTCGGTAAAGGCAGTTTGGCAGCCATGCCTTGCAGGAATCTGTTAAAACAGAACATAAGGATCAGCAAGAACCATGAAGAGTTATTCCCATCTCCCAAAAGTGCATCAAGAAAAAAAGGGAAAATGATATATTTCAAATGCGTTTCTTACTCCTGGAATGATTCAACATTAAGGAGTATGTAAATGAGACAAAAGAAACATTTACTAACACATTTATCATTTTCCTTTTTTTAGACAATGGTGTCTAAGACAGCCTATTAAAGCCCACAAGCACAAGTGCTGAGTAGACCAACCATAAAGTAAAGGAAATGAGCTCATGTGTGTTGTAACATCGACTCAAACCTTGAATCTCCAGGTTGTTACTCCCATATCTCAACTACGAAAAAATATTCCTTTCAGTTTTATAAAGCATACCAGCTCATACAGTTTGCAAAACTGAACTCCTTCCTATTACACGTATCGTAAGTCCCATCTGGAAATTGGAAGAATGTAAAACAACAATACTTAGGTCGGAAAGTTGAAGTTTGATGAGATGTGGGTGTTAAGAGACAATCAAATTCAAATTGACCACAACAATCTCATCAAAAGGTTATCGTCAAATGAAAAATCATGGTAGGTAGACAACTAAGTAACTAACAATGGATGGAAATATGGAATTGATGGACTATTAAAGCTTATACAAAAGCTTACTTAGATTTCAATCATGACTTCAAATCAGTCCTGTATTACATCAATGTGACAAGCTTTTGTAATCAAGAAACAATCTTTTTTGTCTGTCCTGATTACATTAGTGTCTAAATCAGCTTCTTTGCACCTTGACTACTCCCACCAACACAGGTACCGCGTACAAGTAACAATTTTAATATGGAAACTTTAAAATAAGCTTGATGACACTGCCACTAACTTATCAGGGAGCATAATACTGAGTAGATACATTTACAATTCTACAATTTCAAGATAATACTAGTTTCTGGAGCTTCAACAGTTGCGTCTTACGGCTATATTGACACACCACCATTTTCTTATCTTTTCATCGCTGTCTACTTTAGTTACAGAATCTAAATTTGCTCCTATTACGGCTACAGCAATACGTTAACTAACAACAATGCAAGTAATTCACCAAATCAATTAAGCTGTCCTTGAAGAAATCTATGGAATTGAGAAATGATAAAATTAGGGTTTCTTTTTTTTCAGGGGAAAGATGAAGAATCAGAAGAAGAGCTTAATACCTATCGGCTTCTGATTATCTCCGGTCAAATTCCTCTGGTGGCGCCGGTGAGAGAAGCAGCCGTCCGTCGTCTCTCCCGCCGACCAATTATACAATCGGAACAGTGTCATTAGTTGCCAATTTGTTGAATTCTCCTAAATAGTTACCGAGATGAGAGATTATACCATAATTATACATTTTAAATATTTTTATAACATAAAAAATTAATCAATTATCATACGTTAGATCAACTGTGCATACTTTCGCTCTAAATATAAGGTTTAAATCTTTAAATTGCCGTAAATATTTTTCATTTATAATTTTAAATTTGTGATTCAGAATCACTAAAAAATAATATAGATGAGAAGTTTCGATTGCGTAATGTAATAAAATTAGAGAGTATATATATAAAACATTTTATAATTATCAATTGTTTTGTTATATCCAATAAATAACATCTTTAAGAAGAAAATTAGAATAATATAAAAGGGGAAAAAAGTTACATCTCATCCTTTTCTTCTGCTTTCTTTTTTTATAAATAGAAATTTTATTTGTTTGACTTTCTTTTATTATGATCAAAAGGTTTATGTGAGGAGACTTTATTATCAACTTCAAACGAATTTTAAACTTTTTTATTGGGAAAATTATTTTTAAAAGTATACGATTTAAGTTTAATTAAAATTTTAATTTGATAAATGATTATGGGAGACCTACCATTAATTTAGAAAACGTAATATAATTTGATTGGAGAGAAAACAAAAACAAAAAAATACTCATATATACAAGTGATATAAGCGGTTACAATCATCTCGATGTATATGATTTGTAAAACTATTTTGCTATATTTTGAAAGTTGAATGGTAGTATTGTTAGTTATGATAAATATGAATTTATTTTTGCATGTCTTTATCTTTTTAAGAAAATTATTATTAAAATTAAAAATAGAATAGTATTGTTAGTTATAAAAAGTACAATACGATAAATTGTTTGATAAGGTCAAATTAATAAGATTTTTTGATACAATTTTTTTCTTTTTAAAATTTCTCTTAAACTTTGATTTAGAGTTTCAAAGAATCGAAATTTTATTGCTTTTTTCAGAACTGGTTAAGAATGGGCGTCGTTATCCCAGCCAGGATCCAGTCAGGTTCTATTGATCATGTTCCCTTACTCCTTACTGCTTTTTCAAAGAAAAAAAAGAAGGAGGTTGATTTAGGCTCCTTTCACTGCATAGCAGGTACTGCGAGCCTAAAGGGAGAGAAAAGAAGCTTCGTGTTTGTTTTTCTTCAAACCTCAATCTGCTATCGCTCGCCGCTACTAACGGAGTCTTGGGGAAAAAAGTTTCATTTGCTTTGCTAGTCTCGTACGTTTTCTAAATTAAAAGATTCTCGTGAGAGGACTGAAAATGATTCAAGTTTATAGTTACGATTGAATATATTAAATTTGTATGAAAAATGTATTTGAAGTTTTGAATTTGTTTATAGTTATATTAAATTTGTATAAATACTTCATGAAAGTTGTATATACAATAACGTTTTAATTTTATATTAAATTTCTTAAATACCAATATGAGCTTGAGATAAAATTTATATGATTCAAAACATCGCGATTTGCACAAAATATCTATATAATTCTCTCGTGACATCATCTAAACTTCAAACATCCCTTACCCTAAAATCTTAATTCACTTTTTTTTTTTTGCTAGTAAATACTAGCAAAAAATCCTCTTTCCATCACCAATGAACCACTCAAATGATGAAGAGTACATAGAAATTGAAGTAAACTCTTACTATTACTTCTCATCATCACCTCCTAATTCTTCTTCATCTCAAATTACCAAAAATAACAAAGAATTCACTACTTCCCAACTCTTTGAAGATTTAGAGGATAGCTTTTGCATAGATTTATTGATCACTCCAATTAGTTCACCATCACAAACTTGCATTGTGAGTTTTGAACTTAATCCAAATGATCATAAAATGATTAGTTTTAAGAAATTATGGTCTAAGCTCATGATTAAACATTCTTTAATCAACCAAAAGTTGAAAGCTTCAAGGGAATTTCTCAAGTCTTTTGTTTAGCAATTTTTCTTGCACAAATAGTAATTGTTGTTCTAGCAAGGACATCAAGAAAAAAAACTAGTAATGGAACATCAAGATGGCATTATTCAACAAAATGTTTCTCTTCATCTTCAACTAATTCTTCCACAAATTGTGGTTCTTTCTCATCATCATCATTTAATTCTTCCTTCAACTCTAATAATGGTTTTACTTGTGAGGATTCAATTGAGGCTGCTGTTGCTCATTGTAAAAAGTCCCCAACAATGTGGATGGGCTTATAAGGACATCAACAATTAGCAGACACACGCGTTCTATGTGACAAATTAATCCACATAGAACACAAGTATATACTTATGTATATCAAAATTGAAAGATATAAATGTCTGTCGTAAGTTACTAATAATAAATGGCAAACACAAGATTGTGTGCCCTAGATCATATACCCCTTATTGGTGTTATTATTTATTATATATGAGGTGCAATAATAATTATTTTTTTTTCGGTATAACTGCATAAGGCTTTTCAAGGAACCAAAAATCTACGAATTTGACTCAAAATTGAATAATATTATCATACTAAAGTAGATTTTTCTGTTTCAATTTATATGACTTATTTTTTTTTTAGTTCGTTTCAAGAGAAATGACGGACTTATATATTAAATAACAATTTAACTATAAAATATCTATTTTATCCTTAATGAAATGATTTACATCCAACACAAATTTCTATCATTCATTTTGAACCATAAATTTTAAAAGTCTTTCATTTTTTCTTAAACTCTGTACCGAGTTAAATTATCTTACCTAAAATGAGACGGAGAGAAAAATATTTTTGCTCTATTTTTGGGGCAACTTTATCGACCAATCAAGAAGCTCCTTCGAGCACCATATATAACTTGCATAGATTAAAGACCTTATCCCACTGCAAGATGTTGACAATCCTATATATATGGTGAAGTTCATTTAGTATTATAATTGGGTATTTGGAACTCACTGACACGACTAATTTGAATTGCGGTATAAGACTATTGAAAAAAGTTAAAAATTACTTAAAATTTAAATACGGAATTATGATTAAGAATAGAGAAATTCTATCCATCTCACCGCAATCTTTAATTATACGTATATAAATGCATCAGGACAACTAGTATTACCGTCTTAACCACAAGGTAAATTTTAATATAGCATCAGTACTGTATTCAGTTCATATGAACTCAGTAACTTTTGTTCAAATTCTATATTTCTATTAAAATTATTATAGTATATTAACTCAACATTATTATAATAATTCATAAACTTTAAACATTGAATTCGTCTGATTATTGTATGTACTTGATATTTCCCTTTTGCAACAAAAAAACACTTTGAGCTTGAAATAGTTGGAGTAATTTTTTTGTAGTTATAAACCGTTTGAATTGATTTTCTGTCCTTACATGCATGGCTTTTATTCTTTATGGGACATTATATTATATTCTTTGTTCATTTTTCGTCTTATAAAAGCTATGATCGATGTTTCTAGGCCCTTGACTTATTTAGTGAACACGTATTGCTATAACTGTTTAACTACGTCATTAATTGATACATGTTTCATTTTTTGGTGAAAATGGCATATTTTTGTTAAATAGATTTAGGGTTTAATTAACTTAAAACATTAAAGCTTGGTCGGAGACTTGTTAAGTCATATAATTTGATCAGGAGCGGAGCTAGAATATAGTTTATGAGTTTAGGTGAATTCAGTAGTGTTTGTTAAAATCATATACTTGTTTGAGATTATGATTTCGGATCTACTTTAAATTTTAATTTTGTTTTTGAATTTGATGCGGAACATTTTTTTCGACACCCCTCTCCTAATCTCCCCCTCACACACATACATTTTTCAAGGTGTGCACAATCTGGAACTAGGCGTATATATTTACAACTCCTGCATGGAATTTTATGGGTCTAACTTTGATACTATGTTTTCAAAAGCTAGCAAATAATCATGAGGAGAGGATTGTTAAAAATAATGTAAAGAGCGTGCATTCATTCGATGTGAAACTATTCAACATCATCTCATCCTCAGAGCTGGACATCTAGAATGTGGACAAATTGATATGGATGTCCAACATCGAACGCAAAAGAGTTAGAACTAATGGTCTGAAAGAGTTCACGATCTGATCTATTGGGTGTTAACCCTCGGAGGACGGCTAAGAATGTCCATTAAAAGGATAATCATATTCTACTATATCATGTTAAAAATGAACCTCGATCTGAATTGACACTCCAAAAGTTAATTAAAAAAAGAAGATTGTTCAGGTCTTATAAAAAATTTCAATCTGACGTGGGATATTAATTTATTTTCAAAAAGTCATGCATGCAATATGATTATACTGTCATGGTGGCGGATGTTAACAGTGAGATTTGAATCCTGATTAAACAACGCTAAAAGATTCTTAAGCGCTCACCAAGAGTCACTGGGTCAATTAGATCATTTATTCATTAGCGCTTTATGTTAATTTTATACAAACATCTCTTAATTTCTACATATATTTCTACATACATACATATATATATATATATATATATATATATATATATATATATATATATATATATA
>NC_028646.1:81910010-81916484 GCF_001406875.1 Solanum pennellii
ATATATATATATATATATATATATATATATATATATATATATTTATATGTAGAAATATATATATTTCGTAATGAAATTAATGGGTGCTCTAGCAGCCGACACTCCACGTAGGTCCTCCTCTGTGTACGGATGGATAAAATGACTTGCTATTTGTATTAAAAGGAGTCTAATTCCTTAGTATTTGAAGTTTTAATTATACTAATCACTTACTACTTCAACAGATCAAATTTGATTAGGGATAATAATAAGTTAAGTAAAAATTATTTTTTAGAAGTGAATATTTTGTAAGAAGCATATTAATTCTAGCTAAAACGTCATATATTTATGAATATAATATTAGCTAGTTACTTTTATAGACTATATAGTATCCAAAACACTACCAACATTAAAAGCCTAGCTAAGCTAGTTAAATAATTTATTATGTCAGTTTTGATTTTATAATGTCTTTGCGATTGTTTCTTCTCAATATTTTTCGAAAATTGTTTTCTTCATACCTAACAATTAACATCATTTGGAAATATTTAAATTCTAATTTTAAAATATTATATAATTATTTCTGCTTTAGTGGTGAATAATTCCATATATTTTTTTTAGGTCTAGGCCAACAATAATATGTTAATTTTATTAACAGTGATCATGTTCCTATAAATGGCCCCTAGCTAGCCAACTGTATAACTATTTGTTGAAAATGACAATATATTTACTTATTAGATCGAACAAATCAAATTTATAGAATTAATAATATTATCATGGTTAGAAGTTTTTAATTCAATATTTATTGTTAAAGATGACACAAACGGACTCAAAAAATCGATTTGATCCTTCTAAAAATATTTTATCGCAATTCACGTATACAGTATATTTAACTTCAAATACTTTATTTTAAAACTTCAACTAAATAGTAATTAATCATATAAACACTTAAAAAATATCTTTCCAATTTTGTAATATTTCTAACACTGGACCTATCAATTATCATTATTGGGGAGTACATTATTTCCCAAAACGATGAATTGTCATTTGTCCATATAATAATTAAGTAAGATTAGACGCAAATTTAGAAAATTATGTGAGTTTTGTCCTCACATGCTACTGAATAACATGTCCTGGCTTTTTCTTCTTTTTTTTTTTTTTGGTATGGCCAAATTCAGGGGCGGTTAAACAAATAAGAGGACATAAATTTTTTAATTTTTTTTATATTTAAAGTTTTAAAAAAACAATTTAGATGCAGAATTGTCTATATTTTTAAATTTATTTTTGAGAAGTAAAGTTATTTTGAAATTAATTAAAAAAGTAAAATTTGTTTGTTTTACTTTACGTTTAAAAATGACAGTATATTTTTAGAGAAAAAAAATATATATTAATTCTATTATTATGAAAATCTTAATAGTTTAATTGATTGGCTATATGAACTCTCACATTATTAATGATGGTTTGATTCTCCATATTGTAATCTCCTTTTCAATTTTCTCTTTAAAAAAGTAATAATAATAATAATAATAATAATAATAATAATAATTTTATTGTTACTAAAAATGAGGCCTTAAATTTGGGCTAAGGCAAATGCCTCATTTTCAAAGGCATTGAGCCACCCTCTTTCCAATAATTCAAATTAACTCAAAATAATCTACTCAGCAAACTAATGCTTCATGAAAAATATTTTTCTAAAAGTGTAGGAATTTTTCAACCAAAAGGTAGTAAAGCATCAACAAAGATATAAATATGATCAAGGTTACATATCTCCTTATTTAAATGCATGGTTGTTGGTTGTTATATTGTATTGTCAGTTTAAATATTATATTTGGTTATTTTAATATTATTTTATAATGACCAATTTGATGCATACGATCGTAATATTATCTTAATAGTTTCTTCTCATTTTGTTTATTCTTATTATTTAATAATCTTATGTTATTCTTCGCCTTATCTTTTTATAGCAATTGTATTTTATATCCTACTTTTCGTACAGGTGGAAGGACCTTACGGACGGACATCTTCCGCAACGCAAGTACCATGCATTGTTCAACACAATTCGAGAAGCAAAAGATTCGTGAGTTCAAGCTAAAAATACATGCATAGATAGTGATTTAATGTCAAGACCGACGACGGAAGCTCGAAGCGGAGCCATATGAGGTGGAAGTCTGTACGTACGGTTCTTTGAGAAGCGTGACTACCTACTAGAGCTTCGACCAAGCACCACCAGTCAATTCCGTTTTGGGGTCACCCTGACTCTATCATTATAATTATAGAGGTATGAGGTTCGAGACAAAGAAAGATCAAGACTTTATCATTGAATTATTGACGTATGACATTATATAATAACAAATAATTGATATAATCTATTCAAGCATTATATTCATTAAAACGATACAGTATAATACGATGCATCATATTAATTCCTAGGATGCCCCTACTACCTATTTAAGAACAAGTTTTGTCCTCATGCATATTTCTCAACAGCTAACTGTTAAATTATACTAATATTATTAATTGATACATGTGGGCAGACTTTCTTTTCTTTTCTTTTACTGAAAATGACATATCTATGCACTTTTTTGGGGACTTTTGTGGATATATTTATGTAAGGTCGAACCTGAATATACAATTAGCTAATTTATAGTAAGTTATTTAAATATATTCAATTGTTTTTTTTTGTATGATATTTCCTATAATAGTATTGTCAGTTTGTCTTGACATGGAACTCATGGAAGTGCCATGGCCATTTGATATTGTTATTATCACCTTTTTTGAAACTATTTTTTCTTCTTTAGTGCTTGTTTCTTTTCATTTTTTCTTTTATCATTGAGATTTACGATAATTTAAAATTTAAAAAAACCAAAAAAAGGAAAAGATTTGCAATTTTTCTCATTCTAATATGATAAAATAAATTTATTTAATATATTAATTAAAATTTATATATCAGCGTAAATCTAAAAATATCACATAAATTTAAGACATAGGGGTTAATCCATGTGAAAATGCTATCATGCATGCATTAGAGGCTTGGAATTCAACATGATTAAAAATTTTATAGCTAAACATTGATTTTAAGATAAAAGTAAAAATTATTCTTTTAAACATATATAATTAACTTTTATGGTCAAATTAACGGACTTTTTAAACTTTAAATTTATTATTTTATCTTTAGTGATATTATTTATAGCTATAGAAATATCGTTTGTTGCTTGTTGTAAATTTAGACCAGTATAATTGACTAGTTGTGCGACAAAGTGAAACAAACTTCAGTTGATGAAAAGACTGTTATTAAAGTGAAATGTCTTTAAATAATAAGGATACAATTCTTTTATAGTATAGTATCCTATTTTATAGGGTGGAAATTTAAAGGTAACACTTGGGAAAAGGTGGACATCAACATGACTAAAAATGATAATAATTGAGCGTTCAGTATTCATATTGAAATTCGATTACATATCAAGTCACACAGGAAAGTATCATATTTAGGATGCAAATCATTTCCTAAAAGATGCATCTGTGTACTTAAAGAGACTTGAACTCGAGATCTCTAATTAAAGATCTACCTATCACTTTATCACAAACCTGATAAAGGCCATTTTATTTTATTATAAGTTGATGAACATATTCACACATTCATTTCCTTGTAAAGCTATTATTTTTCATCTTTACTTAATTATATATTTCCAATATGGTGTGGTATTATTCTCTTTAGATCATACACTAACTTATATATTGTGAGCTATTATTGGGTCTTAGTTCGCATAAATAACATCTTGCTATAACAAGGCACAAAATAAAAAAGATATCCGCAAAAACAACTCCATTCTTTCAATTGCGAACTCAACTTAACCTCAAAAATTATTATTTTCCTTATAAGATTTATGCAGAATAACCAATTACGAATAGACTAGAAATCTGAGCTCTAAATAATTCATTTTGAATGCAAAAGCAAGGACTTTGCAATAATAATTCTTATTGATGTTGAATTTGAAATTTTATCCAATAAAACAAAGTACTATAAATTTTCAAAATAATAAATATAAAATATAGCTCAAGGTGCTAATCGATGAAGACCAATATGTAAGTAGACAAATAAACTATTTCTCGATCAATATGGGACTTAACAATTAACACTCCCCACAAATTCGGGAGAGTGATCAATAACATAAGCTCAATATTGAGCTACACAATATATAATAGGGAATCTTTAACAATGACCTAATTAAGTAGACAAACTACCTATTACTCATTAAATATGGGACTTAACAATTAACACTCCCCCACAAGTTTAGGAGTGTGATAAATAACATAAGCCCAGATCTTAATATTGAGAAACACAACATATAATAGGGAACCTTTTTTAACAATGGCCTAATTAAGTAGACAAACAACCTATCTCTTGATCAATATGAGACTTAATAGTTAACATTCTCCCACACGTTCAGGATCGTGATCAATAACATAACCCCAGTGCTCAATATTGAGAAACATATAATATATAATAGGGAACCTTTAACAATGACCTAATTAAGTAGACAACCAACCTATCTCTCGATCAATATGGGACTTAACAGTTAACACTCTCTCCACATGTTTAGGAGCGTGATCAATAACATAACCCGAGATTTCAATATTGAGAAACACTATATAATAGGGAATTGCCTTTAACAATGAGCTAAGCACAACTCATTTATGGGACTTTTTACAATGAGCAATAGCAGCCTCAATTGAACCCTCAACAATCTCTGAAGTAAAAGTATTATTGGAGTTGAATGAAGAATTAGATGATGATGAGAAAGAGCCACCATTTGTGGAAGAGGAAGACAAACATTTTGTTGAAGAATGCCACCTTGATGTTTTTTTCTTGGAGACTTTGATGTCCTCACTAGAACAACAATTATCATTTGTGCAAGAAGATATGCTAAACAAAGACTTAAGAAATGCCCTTGAAGCTTTGAACTTTTTGATGATTAAAGAATGTTGAATCATGAACTTAGACCACAATTTCTTAGGGCTAATTATTTTATGATCATTTGGATTAAGTTCAAAACTCACCATGCAAGTTTGTGATGGTGAACTAATTGGAGTGATAAACAAATTTATGCAAAAGCTATCTTCTAAATCTTCTTCTTGAAAGATATTTTGGTGAAGAGGAAGGAGTTTGCCTCTATAGAAGAGTTCATCAGCAGGAGAAATTGTGTTTTCTTTGTTATAATTTGTAATTTGAAACTCAAATTCTTTGTTTTTAGGAGATGATGATGTAAAGTAATAGTAAGAGCACACTTCAATGTCTATATATTCTTCATCATCTAAATAATTCATTGATGATGGAAGAGGATATTTGGCCATTTACTAGGGAAAATTTGTGTATTTTTCAAGATGCTTTTTGGGAGGAGTTGAGGGTAAAGGATTTTCGAAGTTCAGATGGTGTCAAGAGATAATTATAAAGATATTGGGCAAAAAAAATGAGTCAATCGCACAAGTAAATTTTAATTTTTTTCATGTCAATAAAAAAGTCACGTAGACAAATTCTTTGTGTCATGTGGATTTTTTGGGCAATACAAATTTTATCATTGAAAAATAATTAAATGCTGTGAAATATATTCTTCTTTTGTTTATTTTTATTTATCCACTATATTAGTATATGTATTTTACACATTTACTTATTATTTATCCTTAACATTAATTACTTTTTCTTCAAATCTTTTCTCAAGATCAAATATTAAATATTAATTAGTAGAAATGTTGTGATAAATTTTATATTATATAGGCCAAGATTGCAACATGCCTCTATAATATGGCCAGGAGAATCATGCTGATTAATATAATCTGAAATAAATAATTCGTATTGAGGATAAAATATTTTCAGATTAATATATTATTCATATTATGATTAATTTTTTAAAGAAAAAAAATATTGATATAAAAGTGAAAAGCCAAAGTAAAAAAATATATTATTAATATAATAGACAAATAAAAGTAAGCAGGGAGAGTATTTCTTAACTTTCTACTATTTTTCAATGGTAATATTTACTCAATAATTCAAAAAAAAAAGAATTGTTATAAAAATACGTCTTTTTGTTGACATAAAAAAGATAGAACATTCTTTTTTTATTTGTTTTATTTTTTATGTGTGCTTATATTGTGTCCTCAATATTATCAAATTATATAAAATAATTGTTAAGCTTGACCGCATTATTGATCACTTACATTTTACTTACGTATAAATAGTTAAAATAGAAAAAAAGTCCACAAACAAACAATTAAATAAATAATGAAAGAATGAATATTAATTTATTTTTTTTAAAGTCATTGCCTTGAGCCTTAACCATTTGATTTTTGATCAACTATATTGCTCTTTGACTCCAAACTCTCTTATTAATAGTTGCAAGGCAATTATGGTAATTAATAATGAAATACTATTGCATATGTATTATGAGAAAACTATCTAAACAAACATATTTATTATATATATATATATATATATATATATATATA
>NC_028646.1:81916592-81932691 GCF_001406875.1 Solanum pennellii
TATATATATATATATATATATATTGAGTTGCTCTATATTTTAAAATAATTATGTAATTTTCTCTCCTCCCCTCTCTCTTTCTCCATCTTTCTCTCTTTACCCCTCATTTTATGTCTCTTTCTCCCCTTTTTGCTTGATTTATGAGGCTTAATTATTAGTGTATATTTTGATATCAAATATGTATATTGATGAATGCATCAATGCATATTTTGATACAAATGTATTTGGTATCAAGATACATGTGTACTAAATATTTAATGTCGTATACATTCATAAATTTGATATCGGATATATGAAATGAAATTGATAGCAAGAACGGAATTGATTTTGGATGCACATATATATGACATAATTTTACATACCCAAATAAATAAAATTTGTGAAACTTATACACATTTTAAAATACAAATATATAGGGAGAGAGACGAGCAAGAGAACTAGTGTAGCACAAATACATACAAACTACGCTTAGATATGGTGTATCTTGAACAAATTACGCTTAATTTAATCCATATGTATATGAGATACACATATTTATTTCATCCGATATATGTATTTGAATCACTTAATAACAATTCTAATTGCATGAAAATATTGTCGAAGTGTAGTTAACTAATTTTATGATCTTAAAGATATTATATAAAAAAAATGAAACTAGAGAGTTGTCAAAAAAAAAAATTTAAAAATAAACTATAAGGTAAATCAAATAAATTGAAACGGAGAATATATTATGTTCCTTGAACAATAGTAATCATACTAATTCCTAGGATGCCCCTACTATTATTTCGAAACAATTTTTTTTTTTTTTTTTTTTGTATTCATGCATATTTCTCAATAGCTAACTGTTAAATTATAAATAAAATTGACATATGTGGCCATGTGGGAAATCCTTTTGCTGAAACTGACATATTTATGTATGTTTCTTTTATGGGACATATTTATGTACGGTTGAATATACAAGTAGCTAGTTATAGTAAGATATTTAGATAAATAGGAAAAGTGAAAAATATCTTCAAGTTTAAATTATGCAAAATTGAAAAAAAATATCCCAATTAAGTTAAGAGTTTGATCTAACTCTGTTTCTATTTATTTGGTATCAAATGTTAAAATTATCATTAACCATCAAGTCAATACACCTAAAGAATATCTAATTATACAGTTATCTTTCGTAGAAGGGAATTATGTAAGTTAAACCTCGAACATATATCTGATAACATGATAAATTGTTGAGTTAAATAGATGCATCTTTTGCCTTTTCTTGTCTTTCTAACTGAGTCTAATCTAGCATTGAAGCTTTGCTTAATTTGTGTAGTGTTATCTAAATATTTTTTTATCATAATTACTCGTATATTCATCTTTTGTAGTGTGTTTATCTGCCCTGTGTAGCTAATTAAATTATAAATCAATGTCTTAACTGAAAGATTTTATTTCAAATGAATTTAATAATTCTCATCTAAATGAAAATTAATGATGACATTACTATAATCTTATGTATGACTTATTTTTTCAGTTAAAAGTTGGATAAGGCTATTTTATTTTAGTTGGAAAATGAGATTAAAAAGAAAAGGTTACTTTCTGTTTATTTATTTATCAGTTAACATAATTTTAGATAGAAGAAAGAAGAAGAGAGTTCTTAAAAGTAATGATTTCATTAGAAATAAAATATATTTAAAAAGAAAATGACTAATATATATATTATATTTATTTTTTGGGGTGGTGCGGTGGTATGAGCTCGGGACTTTCATGTTGGAGGTTTCAAGTTCGAAATCCCTTGCCAGTGAAAGCAAGGGATTTGTCTTCTGGGTCGAGTTCGTCACACAGGCTTACCTAGTGCGAGATACCTCTCCTATATGGTTTGCGAGCTATTGTATAGGAGCGGGATTTTATCCTGTGCACGCTTAAAAGAATAGCAACTGCGGATTTTTCTTGTCGTCAAAAAAAATATTTTTTATTTATTAAATAATAATATGAGCTTGTTTAAATTAAACAATTAGTGGTAGAGATATTTCTCAATAAAACTACTTATAACAAAAATCTTTTTGGATCAAACTATTAACTAATGTCGTTTATATTCTTTATATATATTCAATTGCTTTGTGTGATATTTTCTATAAAAAAATTAGTATTGTTTGTCTTGACGTGAAAGTGCCACGTCAGGGTCATTCATGACATGGCTATTTAATAGAGTATTATTAGTACCTTTTTAAAAACTTCTTCTTTTTGTTTTTGTTTTTGTTTGTTTAGTGGTTTAATTGAACTTATTGTAATTTCCAATAATTGAAAAGTTGAAAAGAATCTTCTCAATGGCCTATGTATTCTTCATCATTTGAGTGATTTATTCAAGATTTTGGCCATTTACTATGAAAAATGTGTGTATTTTTTAAGATGTTTATTTGTGAATTAAGGATAAAGAAATTTTGAAGTTTACATGGTGTTAAGAGAGATTTATATAAATATTAAGCTGAAAAAAATGAATCGCTCAAGTAATTTTTCGATCTTTTTTATGTCAACAAAAAATAACATGTAATTGTTGTAACAAATTCTTTTGTGTCCTTTGAAATAAATAAAAAGTCACTCTAAAATAAGAGTATTTATGTGAACACACTTTTGAATTTATTTGTGGATTTTTTTATTCCATTCAACCTAAAGTGAGAAAAATAATTTTCAGTCAATTAACGTGGAAAATGCAAGTTTGACATAAGATATTTATCAGAAGAAAACAAAAAATAAAAAACAATTCAAATTTGCAATGTTATGTGATTTTTATTTCTTTTTTCTAACTTTTAGTTTTTAAGTTTTGATTTTTCTTAGTAGTAGTGACTTTTGCATATTGATAAGTGTTCAAAATAATGTAGTTAAGTGTAAAATAAATTCAAAACAAACATTTTGGAAAAATAAATAGGACCCATAGCAGTAGAAAAGCTCACTCACAACTTTTTGGCTGAATAAAAAATGACCAGACATCAATATAAGAAAGTTAAAATATCGCCATGAATAATCTATCATAAAGACTTTAGTACTTTTTATTAGTGTCAATATTTAGTGCCGCTAAAAGTTATTTTTGTTATTGTGTTTCTTGCTCTCTCTTTTTGCTTGTTTTGTAATTAGTATCAATATGTATTTTGATATAAGATATATGTATTTATGTAGGGATATAATGAAAAATATATATATCATCCTATATTTTGATATAAAATACATGTATGTATATATAAATATATGTATTTATATATAAATACATTAATAAATGTATTGTGCATGTTTTGATACTAAATACAAATATTTGATATCAAGATATATGCATTATCCGTAGATATCAAATACACAGTTGATATCAGATACACTAGATTAGATTAACTTCGGATGCATCGATATATGAAATTAATATTGGATACACAAAATTTATGAAACTAAAATACATTCTAAATACGAATACATAAAAGAGAGACAAGCGAGAGAGACAATATATGTATGTGTGTGTGTGTGTATATATATATATATATATATATATATATATATATATATATGTATATATATATATATCAACTTCATTAATTCACATGTATGTTCTCTTACAACTCCTTTTTAATTATGTCTTGATTAATTTATCTTGGTTTATTNGTTAGGAATCCTACTTTGGGACAAAGTTAGGTTTATCCTATAAATAAAGGGATTTTCTTCATTGTAAAGAACATCGATGAATCCTGAATATACTTCAAGATGAATAAGAAGTCTTTTCTTTTCTTCGTAATTTATTCTTCTTCTTGTTTATATAGTTTCATAACACCTATCATATTATAAATTATTAGTAATAAGTCTGAGTTCAAATAATGCGACATTTGGAAAAAATGAAAAGTCTATTGCACAATATCTCTCTCTCTCTCTCTCTCTCTATATATATATATATATATATATATATATATCACCTTTTTTTAGATGAAACAAATTACACATAATTTAACTTGTATGTATCAGAGATACATATATGTTTCCATCAGATACATGTATATCCGAAACAAGATTTCCTAACGGAAAATATAATTAAGAAAGCTTTTATTTAGCATATAACTAGCATCACTAATAATGTGTTTTGTGTTGTTTCCTCATGTATTATTACTTATGAGAAAAATTTCAGAAATATCAAATATAATAGATATTATAAGGCTTTTATGATATTGATAATTGCACTTCATAACTATAATTTTGTACGCTATGAAAGGTTGAGGTTCGTATATTTCACACGATTTTTATATTCCGCTAGTCCGTTTGTATATTTTACTTGTGAATATACAGACAACGTCAATCTATACGAATCCTGAATTTATACATTTAGAAAATTTTTAGAATTCCATTTGTATATTTCGCTTGCCACCAATATATAAACAAAGTAGTTTAGTTTGAATTTTCATATCATATATAAACAGATAGGTTAAATATATACAAATTATTATACAAAACAGAAATTGCACTATACACAATAATTTATAATATTACGAATTTTATCAGATTATGGTGTATTCAGATATATCCTGATTCATGTATCTTGGGATATATGGAGTCAAAATTATGTGTAATTTATTCTAGAAACACTTTTCATCCCATGTCGCTCACAACTCTCCTATGTACCTGATATCCAAGATACATGCAAATCACACCAGATACATACAGATAGATGTATCTAGTATGATTGCCATGTATATGCGATACATAACTATCTCTCTCCCCATTTCACTCGTCTCTCTCCCTATTTTGTGTATCTAGTAGCAAAAATATATGTATCTAGATGTATATTTTCAATAAACTCTCAATTAGTGATAAGATACGTAATTATTGGTAACGATGAAATCTTAAATACCGAATTGACTTTCGTTTTTAACAGATTAAAAAGAGGGAAAAAAAGACAAGTAAATTAAAACGAAAGAAGTATGTTCATTTCTAAAAATAGATTATTATTGTTCTCTTTAATTTACTTCTTCCCTAAATAAGAACTGAAATAAACCTAGTAGACCTTATTTGTTCTTCCACACATTCCTATAGTTAATTACATGAAAAAATAAATTTATTCAAATGATAATACCCACTATTCTGAGAAAAAGTATATTAAAGGCAAAGTACCTAATAATACACACAAAAAAAAAAAATTAAAGATTTAAAAATGTACTACCTCGTGATTTTATTTTATTTTTATCAAGTATATTACTTCATAATTAAATTCATTTAATCCTAGTTGACTTTCCTTTTTTTTTTTTATTTACTTGAGATAATGTATTTAAAAATATATAATATATTACTACTATGTTAGTGTTATTTTATTTGATTTATTGATTCTTATTAGTATTATATTATGATAATATTTTCTTCTTTTATGATCTTATTGTAGACACTGAACGTGTGGGCCGTGGAGTACTATAAATTTCCTTAAAAGACATTTCGAATATTTCACAAATTGATGAAATATTCATATAGGGATCAAATTAAAATTATATAGTTCGAGAAATACGTTATGAATCATGAATAAATCTTAGAAAAGTAGAATCAAGAAAGGAATAAAATTGTACTCGCAATTGATAAATAAAATTATGTCTTTTTTCTTTTGTGATTATAATTTATTTTGTATCACTTTAAAATTTCTTACAAATACTTGTAAGTATTTAATGATTAACAATTATTTCTTTCTTATTTTAATATATTAGCTCAATCTACTTTAGTCTCAAATTTAATTAAATTAATCTGTCGATTTGACACTTCTAATTTTCCTTACTTAACCCAAAATAAAAATAAAATGATTGAGTTCGATTGATAATTTCAAATTTAATCTGCTGACGTTGTAAAAAAAAAGGATAATCAAGATCCTATGCAAAAAGCCAGGATCTTTTTTTATATAATAATAATAATAATAATAATAATAATAATAATAATAATATCTTATTGAATAATTAGATCCTTTTGTTCTGTAAAAATGCTTATCAACTAGTAGTATTATCTTTTATTGGAAAGCTAGTGGGATTTATCATAACTCGATGGGTTTTATTCAGACTCAATTTATCTCAATTAAATTTATGTTTTTCAATAATGCATATGTAAATTTTATTTTTATCTTATATCTTATAAAGTAATTAGTTTTAGCAGAACTTTAGAAGAGAAAAAAATCCTTCAATCGCGATATATGATATTATCATCAATATTTTGAATTAAAAATTAAGATATTTAATAATATTTTCTCTCTTAAAAATATTCCGTATGACGAATCGTACTTTAATATATGCTTTATCCAATACAATTTTAAATCCATACTTCAAATATTCTATTTTAATTTTGTTCAATCTTAACTTTTCAAACTTAAAATTTAACTTCAAACCTTTAATCTAACACTAGCGCTGACTAGTATCATGTTCGTTAATACTATATCATTTACAAATATAATATACAATAAAATATTTTTTCTATATAAATCGCGTCAATTTATTTATCACCGAAAAAAATAGAAAAGGACGAGAACTGATCCGTCACGTAAGAAGAGAAGATGACACTTATGTGTTGCTATAAGAACGTGAGATCCATGTGATTCTGATCCTACCTGGTCATACTCCAAATAAATTACTTTAATTATAATATTTTTCGAATTTTAAAATTTAAATTAATTTATTTTTATCATAATTTTTTAAATATATATTTATTAATTATTTTAAATTGTTAATTATTATGATGTATTTTTATGTAATTTATAAATATATAAATTTCATTTCAAAAACGCATAAATTTTCAGTTAAATTTTAATGATTTGGCTCTTAAAAAAATAAAAAAGTGTTACATAAATTCGTATACAGAAATATTCTTTTCAGTTAGTGTATATCAAAACTGATAGTAATTTGTTTGTCTTTTAAAAAATTTAAGTAACTAACTTTAATTTTATTATTTTTTTTTTACTAATAATGCATATCACCAAGTTGACATAACCTTTTGAATGATTAATTAATTTAATTAGATGACGTCATTCATCCAACTCATCTAAATTTAATTAGAACAATTATCTATCCATATTTATATAAATCTTTATTCATTTATCAATCTAAATTGCTCTTGCTTTAACAAGTTATCTCCCTTTACTCCATTTTACATATAAAAACATTTTTCTATACAAAGTCACTTTTTTAATCCACTTTCTTTCTTTCTTTTTATTAAAAAAAAAGTTTGTGTTTTTTAGTTCCTTTCCGTTATTTCCCCAGTTAAACCTACACCTAACTTTTAAAGAAAAAAACAAAAAGATAAACTAGGCATTATCTGGGAATTCTTTTCAGAATATATATCATTTTAAAATTATTTATGTCTCTAGCCTAATATTTTTTTGTATTATTTAAATATTTTTAAATTGACATATTTATTAAAAAAAATTGACATAACATATTTATCGTTTTATCCTTATTGATTATGAAGTATATTAATTAAAAACTTAAATTTTCAAAAAGTTCTACCTTCTACAATGTAATTAATTGAGAATATAATAGGTTTAAAAATTTGTCTTTTCTTGATTTGTCAAAATAAACAAGTAATTAAGAACAACTAAAAAAGAAAAAAATGAAGAAGTAATTAGGAACAGAGAGTGTACGATAAATTAAAATAGATTAGATCAGCTCAATATTTTATAATTTTGCAGCAGATGAGATTGCTCTTTCAATAATCAAAGATTTCGAACGCGAATTTCAAGTATAAAGAAATCCTAATAGAAAGCATTTTTTACCAAATCGATCATAAAACAAATTCGAAATAATCGAATTTTAATACCGATAAGCAAGCGAGAAAATAAAGAAAAAATTAGGAGAGAGGGATTACGTGTTAATTGACAAATAATGTGAGTGTTAGCCACGTCATTCTGATAATGAAATCAGCAAATATGGGACCCAATAGTCTAAGATCCGGCCCACAATCAGTAGGGCCCATTTCGTATGTGGTCGTACGTACGTCCACTTATGCTTTCGGGTACAAGTCTTTTCTGCATCATGCATTAATTTTGATAATAGCACTTTACGTCCCTCTTTTAATGATTAATGCTTATTTTAGTCCTATTAGTATTTGATTTAAATATATTTAATTTTTTAATTAGGAATCTTTGATTTTATAGTTATAAAATACAAGCTTAATACAACAAATGTGTAATTAGATGACTTATTCAATAGGAGTAGTCTTTTTAAGATTTATTTTTGATAAATAGATTTAGATATTTTAAATTTTTTATTTTAACGATTAAATTATTAAGACAGGTTATAAAAATCAACTCTATTATATATATATTTAGTATTAAGCTTTGCTAATGAAATATTTTCATTCTTATCTATATTAGCAATTAGTCACAATAATAATGATTACGATTGAAAATCCATAAGTTATCATAACGATTTAAGTTTATTATATTATGCATAGCTATCATATTTTCTTCACAAATTAAAGCATATTTAAGTGCAACAAATTTCATAACAAAAAGAAAAACATCTTTTTCAACATTTGTCTCTTTGTATCTATTCTTCTTTTCTCTTTTATTGAAAAAAAACAAAATTATATTTATTTTATTTCCCCAGTTAAACCTTCCACGATTACATCTAACTTTATTAAAGTTTATAAACAAAAAGGTAGATATGGCAAAGGTAGATGAGACATTACATAATATACCTTCCTTAAATCATAAACAAAAAAATGGTGCAACGAATTAAATTACCTTTTTCTTAATTAAACTTCTCAATATCAAAATTTTAATGTAAAAATAATATTAATAAAAAGTAAACGAATTACATTTAAATGATTCAGATTTTAATATGAATATCAATCGTCGTGCTTTAGTGTGAAAAGTTATTTAGAAAAGCCACATCATCTTTAATAAGGGACCCACATTACCATTAGTGGGTCCCATTTCGTATGTGGTCGTACGTACGTTTCCCTATGATTTCGGGTACAAGTCTATCTAGGGAAGGTCTTTTCTATATCATCTTTAAATTCTAATTACTGATATTAGCACTTTTAGTCCCTCCTTTACTCATTAATGTACATTTTGATCCGTTTAATTTTTAATTAATTAAAATATTTTTATTTTTATAGAAATATGTTATGTTTATTTGAACAACTTTTTAGTGATGTTGTAAGATAAGTATTGAAAATACTTTTTATTCATAAAATTATTAATAATTTTAAAAATGTTCATCTTTTTAACTAATTAAACTAAGATACGTTATTAATTTATCATATTATATAAAAAGTGATCTTAAAATCTTAATAAAAATCTAAAGAAATATTGAAAAAATTCATAAATTTAGCGAGAATTTAGAGATGTATTTTAGTTTCAAGATCAATCGTGTATTTAAGTTTAATTATCAAGTAAAGAGTGTTTTAAGAGTGTCCATAGTTTAAAAATAAAACTAATAATTCATGTTGAATTTAACGAGGCTTCTTTCAAACTATTAAAGATTACATATTCTTAGCCAGATTTTACAAGGACAATAATTGAAGGACTAGAAATGCTATTAACTATAAAGTTTTTTCCTTTTTTTTTAATGGGATGGTGGGGGTGGGGGGTTTGTACTAAAAATGATAAAATCTTCCAAGTTTCTTCCACCCATAAATAGTCTAGTATGTATTGAAGCTCTTTTTTCAGATTTTATCAATTTTCTCTTGTTGAATTAATAATTAAGAAGATAATTATGGAGTGGGATTGGTTAAGAGATTTCTTAAAAGGGATGATTAAGCCATTTGCTGCACTTGTTGTTGTGTTTATGGCAATTGGATTATCTTATGTACAAAAATTGGGACTTGAAGGAGAAATGATTTATTCAGTATTTAGAGCATTTCTTCAACTATCCATTATTGGATTTGTTCTTCAATTCATTTTCACTCAGAAGAATGTTACTTGGATCATCCTTGCTTATCTATTCATGGTATGTTCTAATTTCTCTCTCGTACCATCACTCATATAATAGTGTTATTATCTCAAAAAAATAATAATATTTAGTTAGATGATCATCTAAGAAATCAATCGTTTAATTCTTCTTGTTTATTGTGTTTTCAAATTTAGAAAAAGTAAATGCTGAAAATTAAATGTAGTATAATCTTTCTACATATGTGCTGGTAATTTAGTTTTCCAAATTTGTTTAAGACAAAATTATTTGAGATTGATTTGATATATCTCTGACAATAGATGCATGTGTCCATATGTAATATGTAAATACGAAATCATCATAGAAGTCAAAATTTTAAATTTATGAAAATCGTTCGTTTGTAATTTATAAATATGAAATGTTGAAGAATGAACATATTTAGTAGACCTCATACAAATTCAGATTGGAGTTAAAATTTAAAATTTATTGATTGAAAATTTTAATTCGTTTAAATTGTTGAATTTTAGGTAATAACCTATACGTATAGCTGAGAAAACTATAATTTCTATGGTATGAAAGTAAACCTCATATAATTGCATAATATAACGTGAAAATAAGAGAATCTATGTAAACATAGCAAACAAAAATATGTTGTACATTTTTATAGAAGGAAAAGAAATTTTATAGGCTAATTCTATTAACTGAAAATGAAAATATGTTTTTAGTCATATAATTAGTACATTTATTTCAGGTCATGTGCTTTAGAAGTTCTAAAAAAAAAATACTGCTTGTATTATTATTCTCTTTCTGTTTTAAATTATTTATCGTAATTATAGAATAATTATTTAAAATCTTTTGTTTTATTTTAAATAAAAGCGAAATAAGAAAAAAATACTTCTAATTAAGATTATTTCAAAATGCCTATAAGAAAATAAAATAAATAATTTAAGATGGACAGAGGGTAAGATAATTTACATGGACCAACATAATATTTATATATCAAATCTCGATTTTAGTAGATCTTTTACTTCTTCCTTAGGTCATTAATTACCTTTCTCGTTTCATTAAAACTTTATGTTTCTTTTGACTTTTAGTAAAGAATAATTCTTTAGAAGAATCGATATGAGTTATAATAGAATATTTGTGATCCTTTTGTTCTTAGCTAGAGATTTCGAATCTAAATTTTATTTATAAAAAAATCATATTGAGAGAATCTCTATGATAATAAATATAGCTTGCAATGCATAGACTCGTATTAAATGGAGTATTTGCAAATGATGTACTAAAAAAAATAATCAACAAGGACACGTTCTTATTCTTATTAAATAATTTTTTTATTTGCACTTGTATTTTATTTTATGAATATTATCATCAACAAATTGATTGTGGAATCCAAAAAGAAAAAAGCAAAATAATATTCTTCTCCCACTTGCTGATACTAATGTTGACTTTATTTTATTTTGCATCCCATGTTCTCTGTTTTATATTTTATTTTCCATTTGGAGTATTGGTATTGGTTTCCACTTCCCAATCTCTTAATTGATACCTTTCAAATCATCTTTACTACTCCCACTTACACATAATTAAAAACCTCCTTTTTGGTATGACATCATAATATATATCTTTTTCAAAAAAATAAAAAATTAATACGCTCGTTAAATTGATTTTAACTGATATATATATTGTGAGTTAACACTTAAACTTGTATAAAGTTGAACAAGTAGACGCTGCAGTTCTACAGATACAGAAAAATAGGCTTACTTTGGTAATATTTGTTGATTTTTTAGGTTACAATTGCTGGTTATACTGCTGGACAACGTGCTAAACATGTACCAAGAGGAAAATACATAGCTGGAGTTTCAATTCTGGCTGGAACTTCTGTTACTATGTTCTTGTTGGTTATTTTGAATGTTTTCCCTTTCACTCCTCGTTACATTATTCCTGTCGCGGGGATGATGGTTGGCAACGCAATGACAGTTACTGGGGTTACAATGAAGAAACTCCGCGATGACATCAAGATACAAATGGCCCTGGTACGTTAAGTTTTAAATCTTAATGTAGGCATGATGTCACATGGTTTCTTTTCTTTATGTGACAAAACAAATTCGAAGTTTTTAGAAAGAAAGTATGACTATTGAAACTTGTTTTCATTAACATGTCATTACATTTTTGTGTGGTTATAAGACATTTGAAATGTATTGTCTTAAACAATTGTGTTGCTATAAAGGGTAAAATGAGAAGTTTAAGTTAAGGTATTTCTAAATTTAGAAAGTTGACATTCTTGTTTGAACTGTTAAAAAGAAAATATTGTCACATAAACTGAAACGGAAGAAGTAGAGAAGTTGCTCAATTTTGATAGTACATTGCTATAAAATTAGTTTCAATTTTAGTAAATGAAAGATTTGGTCTATACTGAGTATGTTGTTCATTGTTGGTGACAAATTTGGTCTATACTGAGTATGTTGTTCGTTGTTGTTGCCAAATTTGGTCTATGGTGAGTATGTTGTTCGTTGTTGTTGACAAATTTGGTGTATGTATATACTAAAAAATGTAGTTTGTTTGGCTAGGTAGAGACAGCATTGGCTCTAGGGGCAACTCCTAGGCAAGCAACACTGCAGCAAGTGAAAAGATCACTTGTTATTGCTCTGTCTCCAGTGTTAGACAATGCAAAAACAGTTGGTCTTATATCACTTCCAGGTGCAATGACAGGACTAATTATGGGAGGAGCCTCTCCTCTCGAGGCGATTCAACTGCAGATTGTTGTAATGAACATGCTTATCGGGGCATCAACTGTTAGCAGCATCTTCTCAACGTACCTCTCGTGGCCCTCCTTCTTCACCAAAGCTTATCAGTTAGAAACCAAAGTTTTCTCCTCAGAGTGAAGAAAGGGGTTTTGAGTTTGAAACTAATGAAAACAAAGTTTTTTCATATGGCAATCACATGTCAGTTTTTCGATACCTGAAATTTGAATTTCCAATGACATGTATTTTACGGGTTAATAAACACATAGTTTTATGACTTTATTGTTATATAGGAACTAGTAATTTTGACTTGATAGTGATCTCTAATGAGTTCAAATCAGAAAAAAAAAATGTCAATTTCGATTTACAGAAGCAGAACAATTGTTACATTCTGATCACCACAAAATGTGTTATATTAGAGATCATATCTCCCCTAAAGTTGGAGCATCGCCATTAATCATGACGATGCTCCAATATTGAAATCAGATATGTTTAAACCCGACTATTTCTTCTACCTCTCCCACGTTGAGCTTTTTGGGGACTCGATGGGCGTCTCAATGGAGCTGGTGATTTTACAGCTACATTGTGTTTTCTTCCTCTACCACGTCTCACATTTCCAGTATTCACCGGTTTAGGTGGTAAAACTGGTGGTGTGAGACGTACATTGGCAGGTAACGCCGCAGGCAGATTCACCTGTAAAACTGGTGGTGCAACAACACCACTCACATTGTTAACAGGATTCAACGGGTTAACGCCTTTTACGTTCCCAATTGGATCATATGAGCAAACAACAATGGCGCCTTTTTGACCATCACAATATACAAAACCACTACACCCAACTTTGGTTGTAGATCTCCATATAACGTTTAAGTAGTGACCACATTCACATCCTGCACGTTCAGGTTGGCAATTGCATTGATTCGTCGCGTGGTTGAAGAATTGCTTCTCTCCAAACCATTTCTGGACAATGCTAGTTGCTGTATTCTGCCTGTAGAGTTCCCAGAATATGTTCTCTCCGTAAGGGCTTGTGGAGTGGTGCCTGTAATCGCATTGCTGCTTACGCTGGTTCGCCCATGACTGGGAGAACGCAGCTAAGTTGGCGTCCCACTGTAAATGTGGAACGCCAACGCTTGATCTCAAATCATTATGTGATTTGAGGAATTCCTGTTGGACCCAATCGAATTGAGGGACAACTGCTTCTGTAAATGAAATGAAAATGGAAAATAGCAGCAAAATTGCTGCTGTTGATAAGATTTGGGATTTTGATATTAGCATTGACATTGATAATGACAATGCATATAAAAAAAATCTTAAATGGATTAATAGAAAAATGGTTTCAACTAATTTACATCTTTTTAGTTTTTGTTTTTTTGAGTTTTATGTTAGTTGTATACGAAAAGAGCAGCGTTAAAAGAGGAATTAAGGTATGACCATGTTCAAATTCATATTCACCTCAAAAGATAATTAAAAGGTCAAACAATTCCAAACAAAGGAGTACATTTTTTCATACTACCTTCAATATTAAATAAACTATATAGAGTAGCAAAACTCGGAATTTTAAAGCATCATTAACAAAGTTGATTTAGTAAAATTACAATCAAGTTAAAACATATTTTATCCGTCTAGGCATCAATAACAATTTTCCATTTACATTTTGCGCAAAAGCAGACAGGATAAAACTTACCTGCATCAAGTGTTTACACCAAGCCAATACATGCATGCCAGTTGCTTAAATTTATTGTTTATTTTACTTTACTAAATCATGTAGTGATGCATTTTGCATTGATTTGGTGTAAACACCCGTGCACACAAGTTTTTTTCCCTTCAAGACAATCAACTTTTAAAATTCAGAACACCATGATCCCTTGATTTCTATAATACATCAAAGTTCCATCCACTCATCAGTAAGAAGTATGAAAAAGTTTTCCATCCTAATTGAAACAATACAAGTACTCAGAAAATGTGTAAAAATTAGGATAGAATGAGAGTACTAAAGAATGGAAAAATAAAACAACAGAAATGCATAAAATCATTGAAGATAGGTTTTGCTGAAAGCTCAAAGACTAGAAACACAGCTAAATTAACATTGCTGTTTACAATTAACATAACAAGAAGAACAAACATATAACTAGACGTCTTCGTAATACATCAAACCTACTTCTACACGGCCATCGACTGCAGCCTACAAGATTTACCTGGAGATACTAGGTAGTTGAACAACACCTCGTTTGTGTCAATCTGTCCGAAATGACCCACATCAAGATTTTAAGAGAACTTGGAAAGCTCTTAAACCATTGAACCTTTCATAAAAAACAGCAAAAAAGAACCAGTTTGAAGGAATGTGGATTTGACGACTTGACCATCATATAACTCCAGCAGTGTGTGCAAACAAGTTTCACAACCATTTGAGATGCACTAGCACGTAGCAAATATATATTGCAACAGATATAACTAGTCTTACCTTTCTAACTATGAAGAACCCAACAAGAAGATCAAATTTAGCATGGCCAAACCATATGATGCATCAAAGAGAAGTACAGATTTCTTGGATCTTTAAAAGCAAGACAAATGCTTATCTGCTAGAAAACACAAAATGCACTACACTTCCCACTTCAGCTATTAGAGTTATGAAGGGTCAATAAGGTTATATTAAATAGCCAAATCAATGGAAACTTCTAACCACGGGGAACATTTAAGTTTTAACATCAAGCAATCTCTAATCTACTCTGAACCACTTGGATAAGTCGAAACAAAAAATCTAGCACTGGTTGATCCTTGACATGCAACAGGAGTCTATATTTTTACTATGTTTAAGGGCAATGCACTACAATATAAAAGTGACACATATTGCAGATTAATAACTGAGAGATTGATGATGAAGTCGTCAAATCAAACCCTTCCAAGGATACTTTGGTCGTAGTTTCATCATTTTTAATATTGATCATGGGTCATTTCCGGTAGTTTGATGCCAAGGAGGTGGTTGTCAATTATCCTAGTGCTCTCCAGAAACACATAGTATGCTATTTTAGAAAGACCAGAAAAGCCTTTTGTGCAGTAATCGAAAGCCAAAATTTATATAAGCTACAGAAAGGTCAAAAACTTTAGTATCCAAGCCCACCGACCTGCAAGAATTGGAAAAAAGTGGTTAAAAGATGAGGAACTCCAATTCTGCAGTTAACAAGGCCCTAACCACAACCCAACAACAGTAAACTATACAATCAAGCAAGTCTTACTCGTTAATGAAGTTTGGAATCATTCAGGTTCTCCAGCCTTGTCCACAGCAACAGCTTCCTGAATTAGATATATCCATAGATTAGGAAAAAGCTATTACATTACATAAAGAAATAAGAGAAAGATCCCTATAGATGATATACACTAGTTGGAAATAAGTTTTTTGTCTTTGTTAGAGCGTTAACTGTGAACCTACTGCTTTTGTACATGTACTTGACCTTATCATAGATTTATATGCCAGTAAAAATATAGAAAATCGTTGTTAGT
>NC_028646.1:81933461-81938780 GCF_001406875.1 Solanum pennellii
TATATATATATATATAATTTATCTTTCACTTTTATTTTTATTTGGTCATGATGAATGAGTTGTGCTCAAAGGAAGAACATGGACAGTTGGAATTCATATAGCCGAACCCAAACTGTTTGGGGTGAGGCCTTGTTGCTTGTAGAGGAAGAAGAAAGAAAGAACCAAACAAAGAGGGATCCAGAATTTGATAACAGTGAGTACAGAATCCTGACGGTGATAACCACTCAACAAACAAACAACAAATGTTTAATATATATGGAAGTATAAAAACAATTACTGAGCCCAAAATAAAAACCCATTCACTAAATGTCACTACACTAACGTAATAGTTTTTTTTTAATAACTATGGTGTCCAGACAACTAAGAGTACACCTTGAGTAATTCCATGGCATATATGCTACCTCCCACAAGCATACATTTCAGGTAACTCTGTCTATCAAAGCTTGGACAAAAGTAGGTCATGGTTCTCAAACCACTTCACTGACCACAATCATTTAATCTAAGTACCAATTTCACAATTGCTCTTGATGCTTCGTCCTCTAAAAATGACAAACCTTTATATGACACTGACTACACAACCACAAAAAGGGTACATAAGAACTTCCCATCCAGCACAACAAAGATGACGAATAGCGTTGGCTACAAGACTAGACATTGTGTAATTCCCACGAATCTTGAGCTCAAACAGCTTACCATACTCCGAAATCAGAGACGAACAGCAACAAACAGAGTAAGGAAACTGAGAATGATTTGGTGGAAACCTGTGTTAGGTATTTTACTACTACTCATTCAGCAGTGGATTTTTAAAGTTGAACTAGAAGACCCATATGGCTTTCAATACAAGTGTGCTTGTAGGGGCCCAGGGTTTACCAAACCCCAGAAAAGATAAACCCACTTTTTTGAGAAGGAAAAGGTAAACCCACTTAGGATTGCATTCAAAGATGAAGGAAATGATTTTAAAAATGAAAAGGGGCAGAAGAAGAAATTATAAGGAGTTGAAGGGAAGTACTATAAAATCAGCCATTTGTTATGAGTTTAAAGAATGAAGAATCAAAAAAAGAAGATCCTTCAGATGCTTCTTCTGTTTGTTGAATCTTCCTTTCCTCTTGCCTAGCGAAAGTTATGAAAGAAGCTAGAATAGTGCTCCTCTTCTTTTCTATTTTAGCATGGTAATCCAAGAGAGAGGAGCGAGGTTAAACTTCTGTTCCTATTCTTTTCTGTCTGAGAGCCCCCACCCGATTACGAGATTGCATTACAGGGCACATGCATTTCTGTGAGTTGGTGCACCTTTTTCCTTATATAATCCTTTTCTTGAGCTGTAGAACTATAAAACAGAGTAAAGAGAACTGATTGACAGATTGAGAGACTTTTATGGGGTTGTTAACAGACTTACACAGGGTTAGCCATTCAATCCCAGGGAGGTGGAGGCCTAAGAAATCGCGCGAAGTGTTGAAGACCAAAATAAATAAATAAAACCAAGTGAATAATCAAAGTAAATAACATTCAAATGCATAATGATGTCACTTTCTTTTTGGCCCAACCTTGTCCACTGTTTATAAAACAAAAACAGACCTGCTCAATATTTCCTTTGCCATTTGCTTGTGGTTGTGAACCAGGCTGGGGTTGTGAAAACCTATTATAAAAAAAAATTGTGCATGACTATCAGAATCAAGTCATAAATCTGACAAACACGCATTTAACCATACTGATATAAGGATGGAAAATATTGTGCAGATTCCAAGGTGTAATAAGAGAAAATGAACAATTTTAACTTTTTACAACCTGAGAGCCCTAGCTTTCCTTTTATCTTCCTCCTCTGGATCAGCCTTCCCTGGAAGCGCAAACCTTGTCAACCTAGCCTTCTTCTTCTTAGCCTCCTCATCAGTTGTGTCAGATTTCACAATCCCAAACCTGAGGAGCAACAAAATCGATGAAGAACTCATAACCAAACAGCAACAAACCCAGTGTAGTCCCATAAGCGGGTCTGTAAAGGTTAGAGTCTACGCAAACCTTACCCCTACCTTGAGGAGGTAGAGAGGCCATCTCTAAAAAATCCTCGGCTCAAGAAGAACTCTTGACGAATTTAACTAATACATCTCAGATGAAGAAAACAGGAAGAAATAGAAACCTCTCGGCCCTAGCCTGCCTCTTATGCTCCTCGGATTTCTTTAAAGCATCTGACCCTTGAACTGGTGATCCAGTGCCAAACCTGTGAAATACAATTTAAAAAGCTGTCAAGAAGTGCAAAACACATAAATGCTATCAACTTTTCTGTTTTTTCCTGACAAACTAAGAACTGTTGTTCACTTGTCTCATATAACTACATGTTTGATTGCAGGTCCAACCAGATAGAAACTAAAATCTCAGAAAATAGTATACAATACCAGAACCTTCGTTATCAGTCAAGTGTCTTGACCTCCTAGAATAAACCTCTAGAAACTAAATAACAGAACATCTTCTCAATTAATCATTAGAATCAGGAAAAAATTGAGTGAGATTGCCCAGCAATTTTCCTCACAACAACCAGAAATCTATTGTCAATGCATATAACCACCAATGTCCACCACAACTCCTCAAATATGTCCAGTTGAACCTACTGATAATGCAAAGGAACTACAATAGTCGCATAGAAAATCTAACCTAAAAAAACAATTAAGACTGCTAATTTCCAGCAAGAGCAATTACATAGCAGTTGTATTGAGAACAATCTCATAAAAAAAAATACTAACAGTTTCTAAAAGTATATAGACAAAAAAACTATATATGCTGATGTTTGCACTCAGGATCAGCCAAAATTAGAGGATAAACCACAAACACAATTGCATGTAACGACTTGAAATACCTCTCAGCTCGGGAACTTCGCTTCTCTTCTTCGGATAACTTAACAGGCATTCCGAACCGCTCAGCTCGTTTCATCTTCTTCTGAATATCATTACCCTGACAACTGTCATCTCCTCCCGCCGCCTTGATTTCCTCTTTGACACCATCGGTTGGTGGTGATTTCGGCGAGTCGGGTGCGGAATCGGGAGGAGATACGCTTTCAGCCGCTGGCTTGGGATCTGACGGCTCATCTAGAGTTTTCATATGGTTTTCTGGATTCTGCTGCGCCGTCGTAGTGGTGGCCATAGCTGAGGATCGATCGAAGAGATAAAGAGAACTTTGGAAATGGCGACTCCAAAACCACGGAATGGAAGCGGTAGCTGCTTTTTCTGGGATATGGCTCGTTCAGTTCGGACTTTGGAGGCCGATATTTTCTAAACTAAAATTCCCAAAACACCCTTAACTCCCTTTGGGTTTGTTTCCATTATCAATTTCATTCTCAAATTATTTACTCTCTTAGAATGCCTTTTTTACTAACTAAATTAAATTTAATGAATTGATAAATATGTTAGAAGATAAATAATATTTGACAACAATGGTAAAATAGATTTAAAATATAAATTATTTCTTAATTTTTTAAAATGAATAAGAATTATTGGACAATAATTTTTAATATAATGAACAACTATTGTTGGACGGACGAAATTGTAAGTGTCTAGAAAAGCGTGAAACGAAAAAAAGTTATAAGGTCTCACTTTACGCTTTAAGCGATGAGACACTCACATGCTCATTCTAGTCTTTAAAGTGTAGAAGGCTCGCATCACTTTGAACCATGAAGCGCTCACTTTCCTAAACAGAAATGGCTACAAATTCTTGTACGAGGATGATAAAAAAAATGAAGAAAAATATTAGTGAATTATTAATTTCATTTTCAAACTAATAACAATTTAAAAAAACATTTTTATTTGATTAACTAAGATCAAATAAATTCCTTACAAATACTATTATTGATTTTATCTCCAAAGTATTGACTATTTTAAAAATATCACTCATCCACAAGATGTGTTTAAATTACATCAATAAAGAAAAATAATTTATTAACTCGAAAATAAAATTAATAATTGAGTGCTTCAAATAAATGAGTGGACAATTTGGGAATTGTGGTCACTTTCCTATCTGTGAAAATCAGCAGAAAGTTGTGATAGCCATTTTCATTGTTGAAGAAAGCTAAAGAAGAGCCATGGATTTGGCTTCCATAATCCATAACAACACTACTCAATCCCCTCCAAAGTTCCACCAGATTTCCCCAATCTCTTCGCCTTCTTCATCCCAAAAATGGGTTCACTTTCAATTAGCTCATCTTCGCTTTCCACCACCCATTTCAGGTAATTGCTCATGTGTAAACCTGAGTAGATTGAATATGGTACTAAAGTTTCTTTTTTTTTTTCTGTTTGCAGTTGGGTGTAAATGTAGAGGAAGAAGATATAGTGCGGTGGTTTCCTGCTTGAGAAAATCTGAACAAGGGGAAGAGTTGTCTAATGCTGGTTAGATATTAGAATTCTTATTACGCTACTTGTTTTCATAAGTAATACACTCTAATTTGGCCTCAACTAGCAAGTAAAACTCCAACTTTGAGCCCGCACATCTGGACACCGTAACTCTTAATACACTCCGTCAGTTGAACACTCTACAACTTACAAAATGATCACCTAGACACCTCCGAAATTTATGTGTCACGTCAGTGTATGGTATCCACAAGACAGTGGGGACGAGTTGGAGTGTTTAGGTGTTAGTTGAAACCAAGTTTTAAAGTATCTAGATGTGTACTCTCAAAGGTTGGAGTAGTTACTTGCTAGTTCAGGCCAAGTTTGAGTGTGTTTATCTATTATGCCAAAAATATACTCAGCTAAGGAAAATGAAATGATAAGAATTTGGAAATTCACTATTGTGCTGATAACGTATCATACTCTATGAAGTTCTGTTGATGTGGGATTTCCCAGCATGATAACATAGTCACATTCAGTTATTTTTGCTTAGGACATGTTGGATTTCTTTTCTATTGGTCTGAACTTGGAAAATGAAAATACTAGAATAAAAATTGGATCTTCGTTAAAACCAATATGTCCAGTACTACTAACCAAAATCCAGACCAGAAATCTATCTTTGTAGAGTCATGTAGATGATCAGGATAATGATCTCCCTTTGTTTTTCCTTGTTGCTGTACCAAATCATGTCGTACAAGTGAAAAGCAAATGTTATTGCATAGATACCCGGGTTCATGAAATATTGCCTCACACTTCTTCTCTAGTAGTTTACATTTAGCATCTAATGCAATAGCATATTCGTTGCCAATGTTATATACGCTCTTTCATAATGTTTTTAACTCTGTCACATTTTTAGCTTTATAATAACATCGGTTGTTAAAACTAATATGACCATCCTTGCTTCCATATGATTGATTTATATGCCAAACATACCCCCACCCCCCACCCCCCACCC
>NC_028646.1:81939229-81971053 GCF_001406875.1 Solanum pennellii
CACCCCCCACCCCCCATTCTGTAAAAACAAAATAAATGGGGAACTCAGTTCATGTTTCTGTCACCATTTAATTATCAGGATAATGAATTCACCTGCAAGCTCTTCTGAAGGTTTTTATCCATTATAATCTTCACCACAAAATCATTTTAATTTGATCTCCACTGGTTAATTTACCAAAATGGCTTCAACTTACTATCCTGCTAACATGAAAACTATAGAAAAGGACATAAATGATATCCATCACTTCATCAGTCTAGGGAATTTCTGTTAACATGTTCTAAGGTCATCAGTCTTGGCACTAACGATATTAAGATGTCTCATAATACATTTGCTGTTGATGAAGCAGAAGAAAGAACTCAAGGGTCTGGAACTTATGTGTCTTCTGTCAAGACAGTAGCCTTGTGTGTAAGTAATTCCTTGCTATGGTCATATCAGTGTTTATAGTTTGTCAGACTGATCTAGAGCACTCTAAATTGAAGGAAATATAGTGATGGATTTATATAGGTGTTTTCAGCAGTGGCATTTGGTGTTGGCGTGGGACTCAAGAATGGAGTCAGCAAGTCATCTGAATTTTTCGCTGGGTAAAGAGTCAATTACTTTTCTCAGCATATTGAAGATTTGAGCCTATCAATTTTGGAAATACTTTTAGTTCTTTGTTGTTTTAAGATGATAGAACCTCGTTGTTGATTGCGACTGCAGAATTTGGAGTACATCAAAATTATTCGTAATGCTAAAACGATAACAAGAATATAAAGGTATATAGAATTGGCACTATATAATAACTCTGTGATTCAAGTGAGAAGAACTCTGGGAAACAGATATGTGAAGTAGAGAAAAGGAGAAATAGTTGGGTGTGGGGACAGAAAGAGAGTTCTTATAACTTCTAATTATACTATAGCTTGATCCTTTGCATAAGTTTGCTGTATTTTTATAAGGCAATGTGGTAGTCACCAGGTAGAATAGTAATTTGACAATGTGTTTCACTGAGAGAGACTATTTATCAGGGCTCATCTTAAGTAATGGACCAAAGATTCTTTAATTCAAAGTTAGAGATCTCATGTCAGGTTATCAAGCAGAGCAATGGTTGTATTGATTTGATACACGCATTCAGGGATGTGGCCTCTGTGAAGAGTTGATAAGGGGTCAACCTAGAACAATATTCTATCTTGGAGTTATTAACTGCGCCAGGTGAATACATTACATGTTTGATTGGGAAAAGAGTTTGTGGTGGTCAGGAGTGAGGGTCTCTGAAGTTTCGTTTCAACAAATTCATAAAATAAGCCGTGACTGTACCCTTTATCACATAAGTGCAAGATGTTGCATAGATGCAATTGGCCTGGCCATGAAAATTTGATTGTTCACAGAGAGTGTTCCTCCTGACGATAAACATGAAATTTTCTCCATTGTAAAACTTAAAGCCTGCTTTTTTTTGTCATCTTTCTGTAAATAGTGAGCAAGCAGTTTCTTGATGCTGCTTATGAAGTGCAATAAAATTCTCATTTTGCCCTTAAAGTTGTAAATGTTGCGGTGCTGGATTGCACTGAGGATTGTGTAGTTTGATTTTTTTTTTATTACTCAATTTTAGACAATGGGCTGCCTTCCTAGGTCTTCGAATTTGTTCCTATCAAGTTCCAGTGCTTTCTAGGCGTGACTGCTTCTGGATTTACTGGTTTTAGGTTTCATTATACATTTTCAGGTATCTGCTGGAGCAGAGTTTGTCAGTGGATAATCTATTTGTATTCGTTCTGATATTCAAATATTTCAAAGTACCACTTATGTATCAGGTGCGGTGCTAATCTTTCTGCACTTACTGTCCGTGCTCGCGACGTTTGTGTTCATTCTGGCCCTACTTTTACTTTATATAAACTGGACAGTGTTTGTATGTGTCAATTTTGAGACCATGTTCATGATGCAAATGTGTGTATTGGGTCTACAGAACCGGGTGCTATCGTATGGAATTGCTGGTGCCATAATCTTCAGGTTGTCTATCATACTGCTTGGAACAGCAACCCTGCAGGTTGGCTGCTAATTTCATTGCAAACATGTAATTACACGAACATGCAAAAGTTCCAACTTCCAAGTATATCCCCCTACCCAGAGAAGTACACATTATTCAGAGTTATTCACATCTATCATTTTATGTCATTATAGAGATTTGAGGCAGTTAACTTACTGTTGGCTGGGATTCTTCTATACTCATCATTCAAGGTGAATTCTCTTTTATCTACTTTCATGAGAATTAAAACACTATCTTTGAGCTTCTTTTTGCTGATGCAATGTTTTTAAGAAGATAAACTTATGTTACATGGTCCTTGATTTGCCTTGATGTAGCCGTGTTGAACAATTGTGACATGAGTGTGGTTTGTATGAATTCTTCACATTAAAAAATAGCAAAGTACTTGTACCTTATGCTTGTACATACACATGCGGGATACTTATACATACACGTACCTGATACTCAAGTATATCTATAGTGGATACATGTTCTTAGTTGAGTCCATGTAGCATTTATAATTTTTTGAAAGCCCATGTAACATAGATAAGAACGAGCATTCCCCAAAAGATTCTGATAGATGCACATATCCCTGTGGAAATCACTCATGGGAGGTAGGAACAAGTGCGGGGGTTAGGAGTGGCTATTAGATACTTAATTTTCATGATCATCACTTTGAGGCCTCAAAGAGTCTTCTCTCTGTTCATAACTGTGTTTCTCCAGTAATGCTTATGATGATTATTTTCTGCAACTGCTATTTCTTGTTCAAATAATATTACTAAGGATCCTATGTATGAACACCATGACTACCAAATTACTTGGATCAACCCTGATGCATTAGTAGCACAATGCCAAGCCAATTTTAGAGAAATTTTGAGGACTGATAATAGTAGGTCTCTGAATTTCTGAGAATACTAGAAGATGCTAATATATCAGGAGGAAACATGCAGTGAGGTGGAGACATTAGAGAGATGGAAAGTACTGTCAGGTATGGTTATGAAATATTAACCACAGATTAAAATGGTCCACTGCAGTGGCCTTGGAAGATAATCTGAAAAGGCAATGCAACTCCCTAGGTGGCCAAATTTGTCTGGATTGATGTGCATGAAGCTTGTCTAACTCAATCAAGTTTACAGAGTAGGGATTTCATAATGTGTAATAGATGCTTCATATGTGAAGGAAGTGGAGGAGAGATACATCACTTGTTCATACACTGCCTTTAAAGCATGTTTTCAGTGTGTACAATTTAAACTGGGTATTCTGTTAGGCCATTGAAGGAACTGCTGTGGAGCTGGATTTCAAAGCAGATGGGAAGAGAGAACAGGAAGATATGGTTTACTATCCCAGCCTGCATCATTTGGGTAGTTTGACAAGACTAGAAGACATTTTGAAGTTTTAACCAATCCAATGTAACAAATTAGATATATATGCAAGATATTTGATGTTAACATGCTACTTGAGTTCCTGAGCTCCCTAGACATTAAGGAGGTAGCCTGAGTTCTTGACTTGCACATATTAACACCTTCTTGGTGCTTTCGGTGAAATAAAAGTCTGACCACTTGCTTAAAAAGAAGATAAAGGCAGAGCCATCTCTCCAATCGCTGCAAATCTAGTAAACAGCTTTAACATTTTCTCCATGAGGGATTGTTGATTACGCCATGTTTTCGAGTAATTTTCTAGAAGGGAATACCAAAAATATAAACATTTAAGAGTTATCACTTCAAGTCATGCAATAAATGCTGCCAGAATTTTGAGTTTTACCAATCAAGCCTAAAAGTATGTTGAAAGAGACCGCTAGATGCTAATTGGAGTTCCTCTCGATGTAAACAATATATCTTGGTTTAGTACAACGACTCTTCTTTTTCATGTCATGTGAAAATGGACTTTAGTATACAAGCTTAGCATTAAGGCCCCCACCTGTTCTGAACTGTTGTAAGCTAACTAGAAGAGCACCCATGGGATACCTAAACGGGCTCATATATTACTCTCTGATCAATATTGTTTTCCCAAAAACATTTTTGCAACTTAATTCAAGATGCCTGTTTTTTTTAATCTTATCATAGTTGTTCACTGGAGAAGAAGAAGATGCTGATCTATCTGACAATTTCATTGTGAAGACCTGCCAGAAATTCATTCCCATCACATGTAAAAATTTCTGTATCTTTTCATAATTAAGTGTAATATTTGGCTTCTAGTTGATCTTGTATGTTCTCCTTCAAATGAATGCGGATTTGATTTTTTTTCTTATGTTGGTACTAATTTGGTATTGGTTGTTCTGGAATAATTGAAGTGATCAAGTCCAACTACAATGACAACTACT
The DNA here is from genome assembly GCF_001406875.1 of Solanum pennellii. NCBI lineage: Eukaryota > Viridiplantae > Streptophyta > Magnoliopsida > Solanales > Solanaceae > Solanum > Solanum pennellii. The sequence continues at coordinate 81,943,543 of NC_028646.1, forward strand.
AGTTTAATCAACAAAAAAAAAGAGTATCATTTTCTCTGGGGGCATTAAATTAGTGACGGTGAGACAATTAGGGCCGATGTCCTTTCAAAAAACTAGAAATCACTTATAGAACAAAGGTATGGTTTGGTAATACGAAGAGAAAGAAATGCTAGAGTTTTTGAAGGCAATAAGGGTAATATAATTAATCTTAAGCTCAGGTGTATATCTTTACGTAATTTTTGGTGCAACAAAACTATGGCACATATACTAGAGCCAGATATGATAGTTGACTGTCTTAGTTCTCTATGGACATTGTAAATTCTCTTTTGGATGTACTCTTGGCCCAGCATACCCTTATCGCTGGTTTGTGTTACATCAACAATATTCTTGTGATTACCTATTTTTGAAAAAAGGTACACTTTTAGCATATGATTAAAAAGTACATCCAATTCGACCTCCTGCTATTAATCTGTTGGATATCACCAAAATTCATGGTCCAGTTCAACTAAAACTCCATATATAGAAAATACTCCCTTTCCTAGGCTACATGTTTGCTTTGATTTAGGTTATGTTTCTCCTGTCTGAGATTAATGTTCTTCTAGTTCCGTGATGTTATTCGAGCTACTCTTTAGTTCATATGAATTATGATACATGAGTATGATCCAGGAATAAGTTTCCTTAGGATGATGAAGCTCTGGTCCTTGTACATAAATTTAACCTTTCAGCTTTTGAAATATATGGTGATTTTTCAAACTTATCTTGGTGTTGCAGCTGAATATGATGGTGACAGGTTCATAACTTTGCAGGATGGTGTATGGAAAGTAAGTCAACAGGGAGTTGTTTTTAGCAGTTCAATTTTATCTGTCTTAGCATGTCACCTCAATAATATTCATGTATATATCAATTTGTACTTGTAAATTTCAGGCCTAACGAAATCCGGTATCTTTTGACCATCTATACAAGCAAAAACCTGTGTACTTGTTATATAGTTTTCTAGAATATTTTGTAGATTAATTTTTCTGATTTTTAACAGCCTTAAACATTTTGGGCAGGCTACACCTTTACTTCTTACAGTAGCGGTTATTGAACTCAGTGATATTGCATTCGCTGTGAGTTTTCTGTTCATGCTGGATTTGACATATCTTAAAGGCTAGCATACCTGTTTGTTTCCGTCCTAACAACAATGTTGTGTTCTTCTCAGGTTGATTCTATACCAGCAGTTTTTGGTGTCACAAGAGATCCTTTCATAGTTTTCACATCCAATCTCTTTGCAATTTTAGGTAAAGCCCGTGTTCTTTACTTTGCTTCTTAATTTAAGTTTTTAACCACAAGTGCTAAAAAAAAAAGCCAATTACTTGTGATATTTGGCATATGTTGTTCTATGATTTGTAAAGGACATTTCGTTGACGTTTTTTCATCAATTCATATAGATTGAGGACTCATGTGCATGGAGTTAGTTGTTCACGAAAAAATCTGTCTTGTTTTTACTCATTCTGATTTCGCGAAGAAGTAGATTTTTATCTATTACCCTTCTGCGAAATATGTTTTTCTTCCGTATAAGCTAGGTGACCAACCTAGCTCTTCTTATGCAGGATTGAGGTCATTGTACACACTCATTTCTGAAAGTATGGGGGAGTTGGAATATCTACAGGTGAGTATTGACTTGCTTTTATAAGTCTCTGCTTGCTGTTTTATAACAGCCATTCACTCAATCATCCCAAGTCAGTCATGATTGCTCAAGTTAAAGCCCTTGTTCTACAGATATGAAACAGTAGCATTAAGATAGTAAATAATACAAATCAAACTAGCCGCTAGTGGATGATAATTTTTAACTAAGATCCAATTTCTGTTCAGCCTTCCATTGGTGTTGTCCTGGGATTCATTGGAATCAAAATGATCCTAGACTTTTTCGGTAAGTTTCTGCAAACATCAGTTGAGCCTTTTTCCTCTTACAACTGAAATCCCAGGTAAGAGTCTTAACTGATATCAAAATTCACGCAGGATACCATGTTTCCACAGAGGCGTCTCTTGGTGTCGTAGCAACATGCCTAAGCGCTGGAGTCTTGCTTAGTCTTGTAAAGAAATCTGATCAATGAGTTTGGGTGCTCTCTCGAGATCATGTTCTTTAGGAGGATAGAAGAGATATCTATGGTGTTCCTTTTTTTTTCTTCTCTTTGTCGTTGTCTTGAACTTTCTCTGTCAAATGTACTTTGACAATGACAAAATTAACAATCTTTTAACATGTTTCTTTTTGTAATGATTTGATTTCTTAATACAACTCAGGTTGGGATGAGTTATTACAACGATCATCTTCTTGCCATATATCCATGGACAACACTTGATCTTTCTTATCTCAATAATATGGGGAGTCAACAAGTCATTTTAATGAGACTGATGACAGCAAATTGAAAAGTCAACCAACAATGAAAGAAGAAGAAAACAAAATGTTCTTGTAGTAGCATTCAAGAGTCATATATGCTAGCTTGTAGTATTACAATTTTAAGAGTTCTCCTGGAAAATGTCATTTCAACTTACATAGCTGCAGAAATAAACTGAATCACGCGATTGTACATGATAATGAGCTATTCTAATACATACTTGCACTCGTAAACACAAGCCATGTCTGTACAACAAAAATACCGGACCAGGATTTGGAGGTTTACCAAAGAATGACGAAAACCACAAATCGGACAAACATAAATTACCTATTAATGCAATAATTAACAGGAACTAGCAGCTTCAACTGAGAAAGAACAAGGGAGGACCTCATAGTTGGTCTGATTTCTGAGGGAAAAAATATTTGTTGCCCCAAATATAGTTCAGGTGATTGAACCTGCACTCTAGGTGCCACTGATTGTGGTTTGTTATCTGTACTTTCAACTTAGCTGATATTCAAGAGGTTCCAGCCTTGGCTCCCCCTTTTTTGATGATCTTGTTTTGTTCCCATCACCCATCTAGTTCATAGCTCCATTTTAACCTTTTTTGCAGCTTGTCACCATCGTTTCATCCTAGGTGAAGTAGCAGGTCCTGGCCGTGAAGTTTGGATGCCCCCTCGGGTTTCATGGTCAAACTTTTGTGAAGCAAGGTAAGTCAAAGCCGTGACAACGTCTGCTATGACTGGACGCATGTTAGGTTGCTCCTGAACACACATTGCTGCAACTGCTAGAGCTTGGTACATGCCTCTTACTGGATAATGGCCTTGTAGCATAGGATCAGCCATCTGTGAGAACTTCCTCCGATCTTTGAACAATGGTCTTGCCTGATATACAGAGCACAACTATATAATTAGAAACTTGGTTCTCTTTATGGCTGCCTAACAGAAAAGAACAATCTACAAATTCTACATCAACCCCGCCCTCCACACATATAATGCCCCATGTAACCAAAGAGGACCTAAACTCTATAAATCTCTCCTTTGCTCCATTTGACGCACAATAGAGGATCAAGATTTTCCTTAAACATCACATATACGAGAACTTGAAAGAAATTCTAGACTTCCGACACTGAATGTTCCACTACCTTCCAGCTTTAAATGGAGATTAACAGCACGTCTACATCAACTGAAATACCCAACCTTGCCCCTATCCCCATGGTGAAGATGCATTGCTTCAAGTGGTGTCAACTGACACCGTTCCATTGAGCAGCACGTCAACATCAACTGGTTCACCCAGCCTTAAGAATGATAGTACATTTGTTATTTCATTCAGGAAAAAAAATACTCTAGATCTTCCACAAAGGATCCTAAAGTCACTTAAACGCATTTTCTTCCAGATAGTGCACTAAAATTTTCAAACCGTATTAAATCAGCAAATAACCAGTTTTTTAACTCATTCATTGAACTCATCTTATGGATTTTGCAGATTACTGTAGAGACATTTTGTAACTGTCCGATAATACTTCTTTCCCTTCTATAGTTGAACAACTATACCTATAGAGATCATAATACATCAATGAAACAACAATCCACCACCGAAAAAAGAGTTGCCAAAAAGCTGTATGATAAGGAAATCATACCCATATAACCAGATTGAAATCTCCTCCAGTTTTTGAACTTTCAATTGCTTTCCTGCCTGTAATAATCTCCAGGAGGACTACCCCAAAGCTGTAAACATCTGACTTCAAAGTCAATTGTCCTGTCATGGCATACTCTGGTGCACAGTACCCATAAGTACCCATAACTCTTGTAGAAACATGGGTGTTATCCCCTACAGGCCCCAATTTGGCCAACCCGAAGTCAGAGAGCTTCGCGTGATAACCCTCACCAAGTAAAATGTTGGAGCATTTCAAATCACGATATATTACAGGGGGACTTGCACTGTGTAGATATTCCAATCCTTTTGCTGCTCCGGCAGCAATTTTCATTCTTGTGTTCCAATCTAGCCGTTCCTTACCTGGCGTAGGATCTGCAGAGCAATACTTCAATTCCAAATTTAATCCGACTTCAAATAAAATGAAAAGGAAAGTCTATCTAAGAAATATTACCATGAAGATGGTCCTCCAATGATCCTAATGGCATATATTCGTAGACCAGAAGTCTCTGATCTCCATCAGCACAATAGCCAATTAGATTTACAAGGTTAGGATGGTGTAACAGACTTAACATCAGCACTTCGACAAGAAATTCCCTGTTGCCCTGCAATCCATTACGATCTAGTTGCTTGATGGCGACGACCTGCACCATTAAAAGTCAACAAAAGGTGTTAAACTTCAGCTCCAGCTAACAACTTAGACGTGAGAAGCAAACCATCAAGCATGGTGGCAACACTAGAAGAAAATGTAAATGACTTTGTCAGTTATACCTTTGCCTATTTCAACTCGAACCTCACATATATGTGAGCAAAGGGAATTGAGCCCAATTAGCTCAACGAAAATGATAAAAACCCTAATAGAAACCAAAGTATCCATGAAATGTACATCACCACTTGTTAGAAAGAAGAAAAGCATTTTCCTTATTTGAGTAAGGCCTAGTCTCACTTTGCAGATGCTAAAGAACAAAAGTGAAATTTACGTTTCAGATTTCTCATGAAACTAAAAACTCAAGTGACCCATGACCCAGTGTTCCACCTTTTGCCAATTGACAGACTGGAAAGAAGTCCCAAGTGTTGACCCTCTGCAAATGAGCCAACTGAAAATAACATAGTTATGCTCATCTGAAAGGGACAAAAGTCTGCGGCCGTGGCTCAGTAAGAATCAAGAAGCAAAATCAGTAAAATACTCCGAAGATTTACAGAACAGCATTATTCAGTAGGAAGTGCAACAGAATCTCGTACATTAGAGGCAAACCAAACTATTGATTTCTTTGTTACGTTCCATTATTAGCAAAAAGCAAAAAAGACTTGATGAGAATTGACCTGATTGGACTCGATCACCCCTTTGTAAACTCTACCAAAGCCTCCTTCTCCAAGAAGATAATCACCTCGGAAATTTTTTGTTGCAGCTGCTAAATCACGAAATATAAAAGTCTTGGCTGCAATTTGGTTGGACCCTGCATCCTTATCAACTTCCTTTGAGCGTAATGAATTCTTTGATTTCAACTTATCTAAGACAAGAAAATAAAATAGAAAAGTAAGCAAAAGCATGACATTGAAGTGAGGCAACGAGTGTTCAGAAATAAGAAGGATGATTGACAAGAGGGGAAAATGACATCTAAACTTTTTTGTTGGTTCAACTTAGGGATGGGGGAGGTTGTTTGAAGTTTGAACTATGAATCGTCATTAACTATAAAAGATTGCTTAAAATTTGAACTATGAAACTTCACTAGTTGATGTTGGTTACATTAGAAATTTTAATATCGCATAATATGGCATAAGCTACCAAACACAGCAACAATTGACAAGCTTAGAATAATGGTACCAATAATTTATCTATGACAACCATTGTTCTTCAAAATTTTAGTAATGCACAATTCACATTTTTACCTGATAGCAGATAACTAGTTATGTGATATGATATGCTGAGATAAAAAAGTTAAAAACTCCAAAATCTATATATTGTGAAATGGAGAAGCTGCAAATCTTTGGAGGTCAAAGTGTTTTTGTCCTTTTCTTATTTTGTCCACTAGACGATATTGTCGATGATTCTTTCCACCAAGGCATAGTCAGATAGGAAAAGATCAACATTTCATTTTCTCATTCCAGCTTCACCCCCTTGGATCCAACTACAACCTAGACTAAATTAACCAGAGGGAGCAGGTCATCCAGCACTTCCATAACATACCACCACAACAATCAAGTAGCATAACATTTAAATTTCAAGTCACTGATTATGATATCAAGATCCAGATCAAAGTACCCCTGATGGTAAACAGCTGAATATCCAAGACTCATAAGTAAAAAACCCAAAACAACCAAACCCACAAAAATTGGACAAACATAAAGCAATCCCATTTCAGCAAATCAAACATTCAGTTGACTTTATAAACAAAGATTACAATTTTACAACTTGAATATCCAAGAATCAGAAGTAAAAACCCAAAATAACCAAAACCCACAAAAATTAAACACACATGAAGCAACCCCATTTCACCAAATCAAACAATCAGTTGATTATATACACAAAGATTTCAACTTTCAGCTTGAGTATCCAAGAATCAGAAGTAAAAACCCAAAACAACCAAACCCCACAAAAACTAGACAAATATAGAGCAACCCCATTTCACCAAATCAAACAATCAGTTGACTATATACACAAGATTACAACTTTTAAGCTTAAATATCCAAGAATCAGAAGTAAAAACCCAAAACAACCAAAACAAACAAAAATTAAACAAAAATAAAGCAACTCCATTTCACCGAATTAAACAATCAGTTGACTATATACACAAAGATTACAATTTTACAGCTTAAATATCCAAGAATCAGAACTAAAAACCCAAAACACACAAAAACTAAACAAACATAAAGCAATCCCATTTCACCAAATCAAACAATCAGTTGACTATATACACAAAAAAGTACAACTTCACAGTTAGAATAACCAAGAATCAGAAGTAAAAAACAAACCCCAAAAAATTAAACAAACATAAAGCAGCCCCATTTCACCAAATCAAACAATCAGTTGACTATATACACAAAAATTACAAATTCACAACTTGAATATCCAAGAATCACAAGTAAAAACCAAAAACAACCAAACCCCAACAATAATTAAACAAACATAAAGCAACCCCATTTCACCAAATCAAACAATCAATTGACTATATACACAAAGATTACAACTTTACAGCTTAAATATCCAAGAATCAGAAGTAAAAAAACAAAACATCCAAAAATCAAACAAACATAAAGCAACCCCATTTCACCAAATCAAACAATCAGTTGATTATATACACAAAAATCACAACTTGTGCAGATTGATAAATACCAGTAGAGTGCCGGCCCGAATCGACTGAATTTTTCTTCTTTGAGGTCTGTTTGGATGGTCCAGAACAAGGAAACCAACCCATTTTTTTTTCCTTTGCAACTTGAGAGAGGCGAAGTTTTTGCACAGCTGATTAGCTGTCTACAAAAGTGAAGACGGAGGATTAAACCTTTTCGTGGCTCTTTCGTTTCTTTTTTTTTTTTTACTGTTTTTATTACAATAATTGTCGGAATTTTGTAATTTTTTGTTTTAAGTAAGAGTAAATAATTCATATGACTTCACTTGTAAAGTTGGTTGACTTGGTCAATTCAGACAAAAACCTTTTTTTTTTTTAAATAAAAAATTATTTGAGCAACCTACTGCACCATTGATTTTAATTTGAAATTAAGCCGCCCTTTAATTAAAAAATAATATTTGGACAATTATAAGGACTTAAACATGTGAAATGCTTCATTATTTTTATTTTTTTAAATAAAATTCAATGAACTTTTGTCATAGATGTAAAGTAATATTTTTTTACTCATCATAGACATAATTACCTTTTCATTTGAATCATTCAAGCTCAAAGAAATAAAAAATCTCAAAGTTTTACTTGTATCATTTTAAACTTGAGATTTTATTTTATTTTGAAATTTGAATTATCTCCTTCTCAAATTCTCAGATAATATCATAAAGTTGTATTCCGCAATAAGGGAATGCCGAAGGTAGGGCTAGTGACTGAAGTGAAGTTGTACCAAAATAGTTGTATCGAAGGTGCGGCTCAATCACTTCGCTTGTTGAGTATTTTGATTTGACACTGCTTCACACCCCCAAAAAAGAAAGGCATCTGAATTAAACTTTTTCTCTCTCGACGGTAAAGTAAGACCAAGCTCATGAGCTTATTATTATCTTAACTCGAAACAAGTTGATAGGACACCTCTTTTACGTCCATGCATTCCCATGAGGCGACATAAAGGCGAAAAAATATATCAATAAATTCAATATATTGGATTTAATTTGTATAAGTTTGACCTCTAACATAATATTCTTGAATTTCGAATTGTAAAAACTTATATCCATAACAATATCCTAAAACTGAACATTCCAAGACAATGTTATAGAGTAAAAAGAAAACTTTTAAGGTAGTGTCCCAAAGTTTGAAAAAGATTAAGAAAAATATGAAGAAGTGGACCTCTACTGCTTCTAATTAAGAAAATAAGGACAAAATAATATTGTACATGAAAATTGGCTAATTTTTAATTGATATTTCAAATGTTGTTTAGATTTTAATTACTAATTTTAAAATAGGTTATTAACAGATTCGATAATCCATAAAGATAAGATAAGATTTGCATATATCCTATCCTTTTACGTTTCATTTGTGAGGTCATATTGAATGAATTGTTATCGTCTTATCGTCTAAAACTGCATCTTTCTCTATTAACTCTGCCAAGGAGCTGTTTTTGAGTCAATCCACCTACCTTAAAATCTTAGTTCAAATGTTACGATTAATAACAATGATGTTTTTTGAAAAAACTTATTTACATATACTTAAAACTTCTAAAAACTCTTCAAAGATATAAGTTTAGAGGTTGATTACATTTTGTTAATTAAAGATAGAAATACATATCATCATGTCACCACAGTCTTTATCGCATATATAATTCAAGGGTCATCGTTATTTTTGAAGCAATTTTTACGTATTGATGAGAAGAATAATGAAAAGATTCTTTAGAATATACTACTTGATAATGTGGAGGCCAGGAATCTTTTATTGATAGGTAATCTTCATATATTAGTGCCCTATATTTCTTGAGGACTAAGATTTTCTTCATAAGCTCAGATTTTTTTTGTTATAAATAATAGGAATATTTTCAGTTAAACTTTTATTGTGTTATAAGAAGAAAAAGGGTTTATTTGTTATCTTCATCCTATGAATATTTTCACATATAACACATTATTCACGTAGAGTTCTATGATGGAAACTAGGTGTTTCCAATTTGTTTTTTTTTTAAAAAAAAATGGTATAATGTTTCGACTTTGCTTATAAAATTTGTATTATATCATTGTTTTACATAATTAAAATATGACCTTTTGAGTCGTTTTTTGTGTTGGTACTGTTTGATTTTTTTCCTTCATATTTTGAAAAGAATCATGTAAAAGAAACGTAAGTGAAAGTTAGAACATGAGAACGTAACATTCATATATTTTTTTTACTTTTTAAAAGACGATTAATTAAGAGAATATAAAATACCACTAGAATAGATAGATATATATATCACATTATTTGACAGTATAAAACAAATTTAGCAATTTACATGATGTAATAAATAATTATTCAAAAAAAAATGGATGAATATACATAACTTGCCACAAAAAATGTAATTTCTTGAAAATGATTTTAATTTTCTAGATATCTATAGAATAAGAAATATTGCAATTAAAAAAGAATGTGGAGCACCACTCATCCTCACCCACCTCCTACAACTAAGAAATAAATATTAATTTTCTCTTCTGCTATTCTATTGGTCAAGATAATAAAAATAATTTTTTGAATGATCCATTGCCATTTGTCAAGCAACTCAGTATATAAATTATGTGTTGCAATTACAGTTTTCTTGTTTTCCCACCACGTAGGTGGTACACATGCTCATCTAATTTGAATTCACGTTAAAAATATTTTGTATTAAAAGATAAAAAAATATTATTTATACTCAGAGTTTAAATAATAAACCTTTAAAAATAAAAAATATTTATAACTTTATCAAAACTTTTTGTTGATAGCGTTGTGATTAATAAAAATATGATACCTATATATATACCGTATGTAGGTACAGAGAGAGATTTAAAGAAAATGACTATTATCAAATGCAATCAATGTACATCAAGTCATATTAATGATTAATTACACTAAACGAAACCTACATCAACACCCTATAGAAATGCACCACAGCATTGTTAACTGTAATTAAAGTTGACCATCCATCAATTTAATATAAGTAAACAACTAAATAGAAAGTTGAGATTCTTGATTACCTAATAATAGAGATTCTTTGACCAAAATCTTGTTTATAAAACACTTAATAATCATTTCTCAAATAATTTTACCAAATAGATACTGTTTCCCCTTAGTTTTGAGAAGTTCATAATTTCATAAAATATTTTTCAAAACAAAGAAATTTTCTTATAGAAGTTTGGCTAAACACCCGGGCCAAGCACATGGATACCATTTGCCAAAATCACAAGTAAACTTGTACCTCAACCAAAAGCAATTTATGAAAAAGGTTGCTTTTGTTTGCATTATGGTATTCAACAATTTATAGTTCAAAGGATACACAGAATTTGACATAAGATGGGATCTCTAAGAAACGGGATAAGGAGATATACCAAATAAAATCACGATACAGAGTCATCTTTGGTAGGAAACACTTTATCCCTCGTAGTAAAACTTCCCAGTAGAAATCTCGATTAGTTAGATGCCTCAAAGTCGATACCAAGTGGAAAATAATAACAAAAAAGAAATAACATAATACACAAGGTAATCAAATGGTATATATACCTTTTCTATCTCGAGGCTTACTCCTGGCCCTGTACGGTATAAAACGTCTCGCCTCGCCTCACACCCGCCTTTTTAAACACTGCTCACAGTACAAGACACTATTATAAACAAACTTACTTGATGCATGAAAGATCAGGAATTACAGTCTAAATGATCATTTACAGTATCGTTTGGGTTGTTTTTGCTCTGCCTGCCTCATAAAATGTCCTCAAACACCTGGCCACTGTTCAGCTAGTCTCGTTCTGTTTTAGTATAAAACCGAAATATACAATTCAAGGAAGAAAAGATTAACGCTACTACACCATTCGGATTCAAATGGATGGATGGTATAGCCATTTGACTTCAGCAAAATAACAGAGAATGCAATCTTCTTGATTGTTGCACGCGTTTTGCCGCGTAGCTTTTAGGTCTTCAATCCATGTACTCATATCAGGTCAACCTTATTCCTTCTAAAGTTCCAACTCCCTATGTATAGAAGGCACTCCTATCTCTTTCTGAATGACTGCATGCAAGATACGAAAGGAATATTACTGAAACTAGAAATATGTGTGTTCCCCCACGATCAACTGTATGATGCAGAGAGGTAGTACACCGGCTTCAACTAGTTAGGATCACTTGACTTGGAAGAAGATAAATCAATTCTCTTAAAATTTGGTCAAGAGGTTCAGAAGTAACAGTTCAACTATTGCCTGCCTAATTAAAGTCCATTTGCCTGCAACAAAACAGTTTGAATCACAACGTTAGTTATCAATTTATTAACTTAAAACAAATAAAAGAACATAGAAGTGCAACATTTGGCACAAATATGACTTATTAGCATAGCATATTTGATCTATACTAGAAGTACCTCCGCAACACAAGACAGTTTTATACTTCATCCATGAAGCAAATAACAAGTGAGTTTAGATACAATTGTTGCAAACATGTTCACTTCCATCACAATTTACTTACTAACATTCCTCCTTCATCCCATTTCAATTTACTTGAATCCTCTCTTTGACTAAAATACTTCTCATTCCCAGGAAATCAATATTATTTCACACATTCTTTACTTGATGTGGAATTTCTTCTACAATATCTCACTTTCATACATTTTTTTATAATATCCCACTTTCATACATTTTAAGAAATACACATGACTGGATCATCCGATTCAAGAGGGAGGGGGTTAAAAGTGCTTACTTTTTATCTGGGAGAGCTACACTTTTTAATTATCAAATATTCAAACTACAAGAATTTCATATGAAAATTGTATAAGAAGAAAAAGGAAATGCAAACCTTGCCAAAAGACAGCTTTATGACTAGATGAACAGTGACAATATAAAAAATAAGTCTCACTTTCCTCTCTTTTTTCTTGCCAAAAATAACCAAAACTTATTCAGGAGCAGCATCTTTTCCTCCATCAACACAACCAATAGCCACTTGAATCGTTTATGCCTGACAGTGAACTATTAAGCTACACGCATCCCAATCTGACACAGGTGAGCAAGTAGAGAAGCAGTGACGACTTTCTAGGCTTATGGATTTAGACAGCTATACTTCATCATACTCCTCAGTTAATATGAACAAGAACTCCAATCTCCGTGGACGATAGGTTATTCCCAACATCAATGACTATCTTTGTATAAGTCAATTCCGACATATATTTTGAATACAGTGTATACAAATGTCCAACATGGAGAAAATTGGAACTTTGTGTTAAGAATGTAAATATTACAAATATAAATTCTTTGTAATATAGATTAGGCATAAATCCATGTAATTTTGCAATGATTTGGAGTAGAAATTACTTTCCTTTCCTTCTATGGATTACGTGTAAATATTATTTAAGTTCCAACATGCTTGACCGAATGATAAAGTAATTTATTCCCAAGATCTCTTTCTTCTCTTTTCTTAACATTATGCACATTAAAAAGTATGAATGTTGACCATTGGTGGGGGCAAGGCAGAAAGAATTATGAGAATGTGTGAAAACACTTGTCTTACACATCACACCTAGGTCTTTTTACGTGAACACTTTACTATGTATATTATTATGTTTCCCGATGTGGGCCCTAACATTAACATAACTATATGCACTTAGCTGATTACATTTAACTAACGGTCTCCTGAGGCTGGAGCATACAAGTGGTATGCACCGAGTTTAATAACTTATAAGAACACCAGTGGAAGACTTAGTGAATATATCTTCCAACTGATCATTTGACCTCATGAATTTCATGACAATGTCTCCTAAGTGTATTTTTCTGCGAGAAAGTGTGGTCCTTCTCCATGTGTTTGGTTCTCATGAAGCACCAGACTCGTCGCAACATGAAGAGCAACTATTTGGTGTGAATGAGTCACAAGTTACAATAAATTATTATTTGATGCTCTTGCTTCTCACTGGATCTAGCAACCTAATTTGTTTATTGATTTCCCAACGCAAATTACTTCAAAGTAAAATACAAATGTAGAAGTCAAACGTCTATTAGAAGATAACCCTACTCAATCTAAAATCTGTGAACTCGGTATTTTCTCATGTACTCAGTTCTCAAAGAATAATCTTCTTCTGAAATTGATTCTATGTATCAAAAAATTATAGATACTTGAATCCCAATGAGTCACATGGAGAGTCTATAAACTAACTTACAACACTCACAAAAAAGATAGACTATTGCATCCCAGTGAGTCACATGGAGAGTCCATTAATTAGTTTACAACATTCACCAAAAAGGCAATATCATCCCGAGTTACTGAGAGGTAACTCAACCAACCTACCAACCACCTATATCTTGCAGGGTCACTAAAAGGACTAATATGGACCTAGTAGAAGCTTAACATTTGGATCCATAAGAGTGTCAATGGGTCTAAAACAAGAATGTCTAGAGCATACTAACACTGGAGATGAAAATATCTTATCTGGACTGAGCGGCCTGAATACCAAAGAAGTACCCAATTTGTCTAGATCCATAGTCCAGAAGTGCCAAAAGAAGTGTTAGTTCAATTCAGTAATGTGTAGACTAAGAAAGAGATAAGAACTCTCTAGAACAAAAATTGAAGTTGAAATTAGAAAAGATCTGTGAATTCCTTCAAATTAACGATTGCTTATCACCACCTATAATAGGTGTAAGATTTACTATACGAAAACTAAACATATGCCAGGAAGTTATAAATGATTGTGTGCTACATGTGGCCCCTCCTTGACCTTAGTGAGATGCACTTATTGACATGAGTTTCTTATCCATATTACGATTTTCCAAATAAGTGAGCTTGACTTGTTGATATCCTTGTTTGAATTATCATTAATATCCAACACTTCCTCTCAAGTCGGAACATATATATAAATCATATGCACAAAACTTCTTAGAAATGTTTTCACTCCTAGTCCTATGAGGAACCTTTCTAAAGATAGCTGGTAGTAGTAGCTTAGCTGAGCCAAAGGGTGTACGATAATTTCTTTAGAGATAACCTTCTCCAAAACAAGGTGGTACCTATCTCTAAATTTTTTTAGTTCTTTTATGAAAACTGGATTGGAAGCTATAACTGATGTTGCTTGATTATCACAATAAAACATTGTTTCTTTAATGTCTACAAACTTCAATTTTCAATGTACGTAAAAGGCTAAAAAATACCCTTAACCTATTAGAAATGGTTCAAAAATCCCTCCTTCCACCTATTGGCTGAAAAATGCGCTTAACATTTTCTTTAGGTTCAAAAACTCCCTTTAGTTAAGGGAAATATGACATGGAATTTCACTAAACAAGTGGCCAATTTTCGTTGGTCCACATAATTCTTTTATCAAGTAAAAACACTCCCACCCAACCCAACACCTAAACGTGTTTTCACTGGCAATTTAGGCCTTTTCTCATTCTTTCTTTCTCTGCTTTATTTTTTCAAAAAACAACTTTCAACTCCCAAAAAAAATAGATAAATTGGTAAAACAGCATCTCATTGACTGGTATGCAGATGCATTGACCAAGTTACGACACCCACAACAAAAGCAAAGTTTTTTTAAAGGTAACAATGGCATAGTCCAACTTCCTAACTAGCCTTTGGTAACTTTTAGGATTTGTCATGGTTTCCCCTGATCTGATAACAGTTTACTGTTCAGGCCATCATACTATCAGCAGGCTTCCAATCCATAACTATGTATTTACAGGTATCTAGTACATACTTTTGTTGTGAAATAAGATTGTATCTTCATCGGGACTCAAAA
The DNA here is from genome assembly GCF_001406875.1 of Solanum pennellii. NCBI lineage: Eukaryota > Viridiplantae > Streptophyta > Magnoliopsida > Solanales > Solanaceae > Solanum > Solanum pennellii. Next base: position 81,958,614 of record NC_028646.1, read on the forward strand.
TACCAAGAAAATATTTTAGAAGTCTTAAATTCTTATCTGCAAATGACTTTTTAGATATTTTTTTGTTGGATGATTCTCTCATGATCATTGCATGTAATAGCTATGCCATCTATATATACCAACAGATAAACAGATTCACCAGGTACGACAGAAGAATGCTGGGCGAACTACTTCAGAAGAAAGTAGGACTAGGACCAATCACCGCTGAACACAAGATTAAGATAGAGAAGCTAAAAATGGGATGTCTCAATCTACCTTTTTCTTAAAGCATCTATCTTTCTTCTTCTGACAGAATTTGGTCAAGGCTGCTTCTCTGGCAAGTTTAGAAGGATCTGTCGTGTTTCCACAACCAATGCCGCTGGCATCACCACTTTCATTTTTGCCAGCTAACCCATTATCACTTTCCCCATTTGTTCCTCCAGCATTTATAGCTGTGCAGCTTCCATCCTGCACATTGCTTCCACGGTTACTTCCCGAAGCACTTCTGTTCAAACTGTGTATCTCAGGGTTCCCTTCACAAGGCCTAGATAGAATGTTGAATGAAACACAACTTGGGCCACCGGCAGTTAGTTTCTTCAATGAGAAATCTACATGGGTGGAAGTGCAATCTTGATCTACGTCATGGAAGTGATAATGGTGGTGGTGCTGATGAGGGTGCTGGATGTCAGTGAGAGAGCCTCGCAGAACAAGTCTGTCTGCAGCTTGCATGTCACAAGGTTTAAGCTTAACTTGTGGCACTTGCTGATTGGAGATTCTGAAATCAATATTCACAGGATTGAAAGCTGATGATGAGTGCAAACCCTTAATTGTTGATGTTGCTTCTGCCTTGTCTCTAGAAAGTAATGGTTCCTCAGAAATCTTGTTAGTGGTGGACCCCTTATCTATAATATTGCCAGTTCCACTTGAGCTCGGATGTAGAAATTTCTCATCTGTATGAGTTGGAATATCGCATACTGATTCTTTCTTGGCAATTTCTTGGCCATTATTAATTATAGAACTGCCAAGCGTAATCCCATTAGGAGTCCTTGTAGGGTTTGAGGATGAATTATACCTGCAAAATGGTCCACCATGGAGCAAAAGGTAAATTGCTGAAAGTGCCCCATCCAACAAAGGAAATCAGCACAGCTCTAATAAAAAATTTAGAAAGAGCATAACTAGTAACTATTGTCTCCAAACCTTGAGAAAGCTGAAAGATCTGATCTTCTCAAAACACTAAGATCATCTTGAGCACCTTTTTCGGGTAGTTTTAGCATTTTCAAACTTGGCTCTTTAGATTCACCAATGGATAAATTATTGATTTCTAATAACTGCACAGCTTTGTTCAACCTTCTACTGTTGGTCCGAGGATGAGCTGTCTCAGCAGTCACATCATGATATTCTGTCGATGGAACATTACCATCTAGACTTTCCTGGTGTTGATCCATCTTCAAACTGCTTGGGTTGGAATTTATTGCCAGCAGGGTCTTATGTTCTGCATCAACAAGTTTGACTGGAACCTGAATTGCATTTTCAGGTTGTAACTTCTGATTTCTAGGTATGCCCTTGAGGGAGGGTTTTTTTGCAATGTAATCTTCAATGGAACACATGATAGATACGTTTCAGTCAACGAAGAGACAATAAGCCAGAGAGAAAAAGATTAGAAATACTCATTACCAGGATGTTCTTCTTCTTCTTGGCATTTCCTTTTGGCATTTCTCTGTGCATTCTTGTAAGCAGCAATTTCTGCCTTTGAACTAACAACCTGTGCACAAGTGCTGTCTGGACACACAGGTACCTGATTCAATGGAGAAACTGCCTGAGAGCTAACAGCTTCAACAGCTTGCTTTGTCCAGGAATTCTGCAAAATACAAATTTCAGACTCAGAAAAGAAATGTTATACAAATCATTCTGTACTTCTATGGTCTTTAAGCCTTGGAATTTTGATGCTTAACAGGGATATCATAATTGAACTATTATATTGAACGTGATGACAATGTGTCTAAAAAAACACATTGAATTTTGGAGTCCTCCTTCCTTCCCCTAAGAAACTTAAATAAGCATTGTTTGATTGCTCAGACATATAAACTTATCTCTGTCACTGTTAAAGAATGACAAAAGTCCCACATTGGTGATTTATGAGATGGGTGGACTCTGTATCAGGCATGAGCAATCCTCATCCCTTTAAACTAGTTTTTGGGGTGTGAGTTAGGCCTAAGACCTAATTTTACATGGTATTGAGCAGGACCTATCTCAACATGGTCCAGTAACCAATAAAAGGGCTAGTTCATTTGTTCATAATTTATAACTAACTCGAATATTTTTTATTTCTTTTTACTCAATTTCAGAAAAAAAAAATAGATAAAAAGAGGGGCAAAGTGTTACAGAAAGAACTCTGCTCGATTTTCTAGTCCACCTATAAGAGGAGATCATATGAAAAACGTCGAAGAGAAGGAACGAGAAAAACCAAAATATTCTTACTCAAACATTAAGTACTGTAATTTACAACTCTTCTTTATATAGTAATCGATGGATCCCCAAAATTAAAATTGACCACCCACAAATGTTAAGCACTTAGCATGAGGTGGGGCGTTAAAGAATGACAAAAATATCATATTGGTAATTAATGAGATGGGTGTACTCCTTCTAAAGCTTGCACTATCATCCTCCCTTTGAGCTAACTTTTGGGATGTGATGGACTAACCAATGGATTCTAACTCAAATGGATGTTGTACAATTCTACCTCGTTTGTTTGCTGCGAGAGTTGGTGTTCTAAATGTGTCAGCATATGTCTCCGACTCTCGTCTATATGTACAAATCGATAGAATCTTTTGGAAAAAGAAAAGGAAGTCATTTCAATTATCTAATGGTTCAAATAACTATGAAACAGTAAACCTAGCTTATTTTCGAGGTTGCTGTTATCATGTGTTATCTTCTGCATGTAAATAAATGACAATAAGCTAAACGGCAGATTTTGCACAATGTCCTTTTACTTCTAGGGAATCCAAATGGCAATACCTGTGTGCCACTTCCATCCTCACTGCCTTTACCAACATTTAGGCCATACCGCCCATTATCTTCCCCGTCATTGCTACCGCTGTTGTTTTCAGACTTCTCACTGCTTTTTGATTTTATAGATTTTTGGGTTTGAGTACCGCTTTCGCTCCCGCTTCCACTAGACTGAGAAAATGAGAATAAATTAATCATGGTATAACACAAAAACACTGGGAAGAAAAAGAAATGGCATATTACACATAACGAAAGAAACAGCGAATAACTAGACAAACAGCCCACCAACAAATAAGCAGACTCTATCTCCATAACAAACAACTACTGTATTTAGGTATATTGATGGACATCAATGCATCAGCCGTCCTTTTTACACCAAGACGCTAACAAGAAAAAAGGATATTGAGAGTGATGGTGTCTCACACTATGGCATCTTCTCCACACGTGCTGCCACAGGTTCTTAAGCTCATTCTTCCGTATAGGTTTCACCAGGAAGTCAAGTGCACCTTTTGACAAACACTTGAAGACTATATCCATTGAATCATGAGATGACATCACTGCACATGGCCCTTATCAGTCATCATGTGTAGCGGTATAACAGTATCAATTCAAATTAAACATGGCATAGTAAGAGTTTTACAATAGAAGAACTGGCAGAACAGCAGGGGTTACTTACTGATAACAGGAACAGTCTTGCGTGTGTAGTGGCTCATGATTTTGGTAAGGAGACCTAAGCCTGACAAGCAAGGCATTACAACCTCTGTCAACACTATATCAATGTGATTGGTCAGGTTTTCCAGGATCTTCCAAGCTTGCAATCCATTGGCTGCTTCTATAACTGCAAATATCAAAGTTTAATTAGATGATAAAGACAATAAAGATGGGAAGAGAGAAACCAGACAAAAGATATTTACAACAAATACAGCAGATAGAAGTCAAGAACTGAAAGTGTAATAAAAAGGGAAAAGCATAGAGAACCACTTAGGAGAACTGTGGTAAAATCTCCGATGAACAAGTCACTGAAACTATGCACAAGTTGCTTTGACCAAATACCACAAAAATGAAACTTGAAACTTCATATTAAGTTGAAGTGAAAATATGTATCTATTTGAACACCATGATTAATGATTTCTGCTGTCAACGTACTGACAAGATTCATAATAGAAACAGATTAGATGACCACGACCTATTTATATATTAATTTACACAGCCAAATTAACCTAGGGAATGGAACTAAGTTGCTACATAAGTAAAAGGATGTCAGCAGCTATTCATGTAGAGTTGCTGCTGGCTCCCTTCAAATAACTCTGAGTACAAGATATGGCATGAGGTTAGCAGCATCTGAAATGAGCATAACAAGCCATACAATAATAAAGACATTTTTAATAAATCAAAATTTTATTGATGTCCTGGGGACTGGGGACAATATGCAATAAGTTGACAACTAGAAAACCTACATCAAAATATGCTTCTCTTAAAATGATAAACCAATCATCCATACAAATGGAAACCTCGTGGTACATAAAAAATTAACAAAAGGCATGCCCAAATATGCATAAAATCATATTTCATTCTTTCAAATGTTCTCCTATTTCTTTTCCTCCAAAGAACCCATATAAGTGCCAAAGGAGCAACATTACAAGTTTCACATCTCCTTCTCCTCCCAAAAATATCCAGCTATGTTTGATGTTCATCACTACCCATTGTACACCAAACGTGTCTAGGACAGTCTACCCCAACTTATCAGGTACCCTGCTATGTACCCGAGTGCTTACACATGAAGCACTAACTGATATATGATTTGGTTTGTTTTCTCACATTTCTACCACTAGTATTACATACTAGCCAGCGTTCATGCAAATAAGTGGAGATTCCTTGGTGCTCTAGCTATTCATGCTGCCGTAAACGAAAAATTATGATCCCCATTTTTAGAGCCATGCATATAACGACTTTGCCAAAAAGAGGACACTCTCCTTTCCTTTCTATCTCCACATGTCATGGTCCAATTAGGTGATATGCTGTTGTACCTCCCAATTCTGTAGGTTTCTTCTAAATCCTGAATCCCATTATTCTTTTCCTCTCTGTTCCTCATAGACCTGGCTGTGGCCTCCCTCTAAACAGAGATGAGAAAACCCATAAGGTAACTGAAACTTAGACAATACGACCACATCACCTCTATCTACAACGATAACAACATACCCAATGTAGTCCCACAAGTAGAGTCTTGAGAGGGGTAGTGTGTACGCAACCGTCTACCTTGTGGAGGTAGAGATGTTGTTTCCGATAGACCCTCGGCTCAAGTAAAGCATAACATCACCTCTATCTCTAGAAGCTCATTATGCACTCATTGCCAATCTTGCAAGTGACTCCGTCATTGAACACCTCCTGTTCCTTCCTATTGCTTCTCCAAAATTTGCACCCATAAAGTGTAGTGATGCTGCCAGCGGCCAGCCCTTTATCCCCTTTCTGCGCATCGTATTTGTCTGTGTATCATCCTTCATGACATCTTTCCTCATTCCAAAGTCCATACCCACTTCCGAAATAGTGTTATTCTGAAAGTATTAAACTCATTTACTCTAAACCATCCATACTTGATGGGTGATGTGACCACATTACTATTCGGCAAATGAATTTCTCTCATCCCATCATTGTTGTCCCATAAGAGGTTCTTGTGGAGTTTTCCAATAACAATAACTGTGCATAAGGACATATAATAAGTCGAATTGCTTGATAACGTATCTTAATCAACGTTATGTTCCTTTAAACAAATATATCTTCTATCACTCCTCCGGTCACTTCTCAATTCTTTCAATTGATGTTTTCCAAACAGTGTGTTATGCACCAAGCATAACCCTGAATAGGTTGTCGAGATTACTCCTTTCTTGCAAGTTGCAACAGGACACATATCCTAGCTCCTCAGCATTCTCCGTCTCTCTCACAGAGATAATCTCGCACTTGTTAAGGAAACCTGATATCACCTATAATCAATTAATATTAGACTCAAAATGGATACTACAGTACTGTGAATCACAGAACACCAGGGTATCATCCACAAACAACACGTGAAAGACATTTGACAGTATTATTTCCACCAATACTGCCTTGAAACATTTAAGTGGACCCTTTTACCGCTTGGTCTATCATCTTGCTCATATCTCCATAACTAGACTGAACAATATAAACAATCACAGATATTTATCCCAACCTCCTGATATTCCAAATAAACCACATGGAACCCCATCCACTAAGACCAAAGTTCATTATGATCTATTTGATCCATCTTCTTCACTTTCCCCACCCCATATGTTTTGCATTACGAAGTCCAGGAAGTTCCAATTCACATGATCATCATTTGAGATGCACTTAGGCCTTGAAACACGGCCTCCCCTCGCTTACTGTAGACACTAAGGTGCTTAGTTGTGCTCCTTCATCACCCATAAACTATCTTGGCATAATACATAAATATGCCCTTCAACTTTACCTCATTCTATATTTATGCCTTCCAACTATAATTATGCACAAGTAGACACTCACACTTGTATAAAATTGAACAAATAGACACACACGTCTACGTGGCAATTTGCGTCCTACGTGGTATCCGGTGTTTATTATGCCACATGGACTCGTGTGTCTACTTGTTCAATTTTATAGAAGTTTAAGTGCCTATTTGTGCACTCTCAAAGTTGGAGGGTATAAATGTGAAATGAGGTAAAGTTAAAGGGCATATTTATATATTATGCCAACTATCTATAATAGTTAAAAATGTCAGCAGTGAAATTTTAGTCATTAGAATCAAGAATCAAAATTTTGGAATAAGGAAACTAGCACCAGAAAACATGAAACCGCATCTTTTCATCTATATCAGAAAACATGAAACGGCATATTTTCATCTATATCAGAAATTTAAGATGGTTTTTCATCTTGATTGATATGATTTTTACTTCATATATTACGCCTAACTAAACTCATCTGCTTTCTTTAATACAAATAGTTATTTGTGCTTGTAATTGTTTTCCTTTACATTACACATTTATTTTTTATTTTCTTTATTAGTGTTTTCTCCATTTAAACCACATAATTCAAATCTGTTTTGCAACTAAATCTCCAAAAGAGGTTGGTGCTCGTTAGGGCTTTTCGCTTTTGACTACTCTGATTTTCATCAGGTTTACATCCACTTGCAATACCACTATGCATCAGGTGATAAAAATTCGGACAAATATACGGTAAATGACACCTCAAACTCCTACCTTTAAGTACCCATTGTCATAAGTAATATCCGATTGCTCTGCAAATACTCATAACCAGAAATTAAAACAAACTCAGATGTACAGTCTGGCTCATCTTTTTGTCCATCGTATTTGATTCTTGCAAGCTAGAGTTGATCGGACAAAAGGAAAGGCTGAAAGCTATGCAGATACAAGGACAAGCTAGGTGTTTATCAAAATAGTCAAATGTTATCTATTTGCTAATAGTCCATCGAGCTAAACCCCAAACTAGACAAAAAGAAAAGAACAAACCTTCATAATTGCAATTTCGAAGTAAAGCAGAGACGACATGTCGTGTAGAATCATCATTCTCCACCAGCAGCACTTTAACGGAGGTGACATGAAGAAATTGTTGCCAACAGACTGCTGTAACTTGACAATATTGTTGTTCTTGCAATTTCAAACCTCGTTGAGCTTGCAACGTGATCTCCCTCCCTCCTATCTTGTTATTACTAATCATATTAATTTTCAACTCATTATCCTTAACTACATTTATCCCCTCATGAGAAATTCCAATTCCATCTCCGATAACCTTTTCCTCATCCAAACATTTTTGGTCTTCATCGCCAACGATTTTCATTGAAACACTCCCTGTCATCCAGATCTAAAACTACTGATGATAAGGAAGATGTCACACAACATAACCTTTCCTAAATCCTTGTCAACTAAAACAAACTCCGCATTTCTTCTTCTTCAAAACCACAAATTCTTCATATATAAACCCTATCATACCTATTCCACATCAGAAACGTTAAATCAATCAATTAAATAGCAAAAATCTAAATTAAACCTAAAAACAACAATAATAATCTAGTGTAGTTTCAAAAACAGATAACTACAACAAAACAATACGATAATCGAGATACGAAAACAATACTATTAAATCTTACCTTTAAACAAAATTTCATCAGAAAAGCACTTACTAAAATTGCTTTTGCCACCGGAATTCCGTTAAACCGAGCAAAAAATAAAGCAACGGCGTCATGAAAATTGAATTGAAGCTATAATTAGCGATGAATTTTGCAGAAAATTAAAGATAGAGTTGAGATTTGTTTTATCCAGAAAAAAAACAAGAGGGCTTTTTGCAGGAGATTTTGATTGTATGGAACACTTTACTATATCCACGGAAAGTTTAGGCGGAACAATTGTAGTTGATGACGTGGATGAAATGTAGGTCCCACCGGGGCCACGTAGGATGAGATTGTTCCACGTCAGGTAGAATCTAAAGAAGGAAGCTCGACGGCTGCTGCCGAATCGCGACAGATTTTGTTGGAGAACACGTGGCAAACGATGAATATTTTTCCGTTTCAATTTATTTGCTTGAGATTGATTATATACGAAAATTTAAAATAATAAATACTCCCTTCGATCATCTCTATGTGGTTTGCACGCTCTTAAAAAGCAATAAATTGAAAAAAAAAATACTATATTACTGCCTATTAAATAAATATGACTCATCTAAATGGGAAAAAATGAATTAATATTTAATGGCAAAAGCAAAATAAAATTACTTTTTGATTTTTCAAATTAAACAATTAAAATTGGACAATTATGTTTAATATATTAAACAAGTAAAAATAAACAAACGGATTAATACTTTAAATCTCGTAGGACTAAGCTAAAGAAATGTTGACGGTTAATGATTCATGACAAAATGTAAGACTATTTTATCCTGCTTTTGGTTATAGATATTAAGTAGACGTGAGATTATTTATTTCATCATATATGTCTTTTTGATGAAAAAATTATTCTCCATGTAAATGATAAAAATAACTTATCACAATATAAATTATCTCGAAATAATTAATTTCGATATAACTTATTTTCAACCTATAATATGAAAAAATCAGAAGTAAACCATTAACAAAAAGAAATAAGACAATTTTTTTATAGACGAAGAAGTAAATGAAAACATCAATGTCAATTTCAGTGTACCTTGCCATATGCCAATAGTAAAATGAATAGACGGTTCTGACGGCGTCTAAATTTTGTATAGAAGTTACACAAATACCCTTTGAACATTGAGAAAATCGTGTGGCTAGGCAAAAATATCTAAAAATATCTGCATGGATAACGGGCTTTTTCATACATACACGAAAACAGGAGAATTTCATGTACCTATTTGTCTAATTGAATCTCATCCGTTGAATTGTTAATCATCCATTTGTCCATCATCATCAAAGTTTTCATGTAAAAATTTTTACTAATTTGACAGATAATAATTCTTCGTTGAAAATAAAAGAAATTATTATTCAACATATATTATTTAGGTGATTGAATGTCACCTAACATTATGTCATCGTGAAAATTTATACGATCAATTCTAATCTTCTAAAAGAAAATGATCATTTTATGTTTAATAATATGCTCTTATCGATTTGGTGGTTTTATATATATATATATATATATATATATATATATATATATTCAGTTGAGTTCATTGTTTACTTTTTTAAAATCGAAATACAATATAATTTTAAGTAGCATTTTATAGGTTGTTAGTTCCCCTACAAGCATCTATATGCAAGTTGTCAGTATTATTGCTAGGTACATAGTAATAAATTTTATTCAGACACTTAATTACGGTCTAAACACATGAATCCCTAATAAGGTATTTTTATATGTAAATTAATTTCAATTTAAATTTTTAAAATTTTTTATTCATATATTTAATAACATTAAAAGAATTAACTATCGATAACATGATGTTTGACCATTAATTATAAACAATATTTCTATAATTCCAGCACCACATTAGTAATCTTGAAATCACATTACTATAATTTGTTAGCGAAATTTAAGTAATATATTTTTCTTTTATAACAGATGAATTTGGGTGTTATTTTCTTTAATTTTAGATGGTTTTGTATTTTGACTATTTTTTAGAAAGATGTAATTTAATGAATAACTTGATCATATCATCATTGGCCATGTATATAAAGTAGGCAATATGTCAAAAAAATTGTTACTAGTGAATCAAAAGACACATTAAAATTTGAATAACTCATATTTGGAAAATCTAATTGATTAACGACTTGTCCGTTATAATTCTATTATTCACCTTATAATTTTTTCTAATTTTTTTTTAAAGAAAAATGAAAAATAAATTTAATAACACAATTCTTCGGGGTGATCCAGTGGTTTGGTCTTGGAACTTTTATATTGGAAGTCTCAAGTTCGAAACCCTTAGCCCTCGAAAGCAAGGGGTTTGCCTTCTGAGTCAAGCTCGTATCCAGTGAGCTATTGCATAGGAGCATATTATTAAACTTATCTATTTTTTATAATACGATGATTAGTTGTTCACGATCTAATTATACCTATCATTATTTTCGAGATTAATATAATCAATATTTTATTCAATCATAACTAACATCACAATCATAAACATATGACATAATTAAGAAAAAAGTTTAGTCAAATACTAAAAGACAGAGGCATTGCTTGTTTACCTAACTTGTGTCTACGTCAAATACAATGTTTAAATGTATAAACATAGCTTCAATTAGTTCAAACCTTACTGGCCAACAAGAATGGAGTAAAGTGGTTTTTAAAATTAAGTAACTTTTATCAACTTTATGATTTTTCGTAAAAAAAACATTTAATTATTATCATCTTTATTTACAAAGTCAATCAACTATTTTTGTTTCATCTACAATAATTAAGTAATTTTATAGGTTTTTGTCGATAATAAAATAACTTCTAAATTACAAATAAAGTTTAAAGATAATTTTTTTTAAAAAAAAAACTGATAATTGAGTAATCGTGTATAAAACTGACAAAGACATTAACCAAGTACGAAAAGTAGCTTTGTAAACATTAGCATTATCAATTGTTGGCACCATTTGCCAAACGCTAACAAACAACTTTTGCTAAAAATACAATATGACAATATGTTTCCCAAACTTTCCTCACCTTCCATGTATTTACCTAACTCTTACAAGTTTTTATTTGTTTATTAGTTTTTATTTTATCTAATGGAATAATTATAAATAAAATATTCATTCGATAAAATTTTTTCATTCAAAACAACTTAATTATTACTTTATGATTTATTTTCTCTGTCCCAATTTATGTGACATATTTCAAATTTCAAGATACAAACAAGTTTATTTTTTAAATAAATTTGCATATATCTTTTAAGTATTTTGGAATGTCAATTATTGTGACTCAAACTATTTTTTACGTAGTTTACAAATATGTAAATTTCATTTAGAAGAATTAAATATTGCATGGGTAAAATTTTGATTAAATTTAAATTGTTTGACTATCGAATAACGAAATATATCACATAAATTGGAATAGGCGAAAAATATACCAAAAAGCAAGCAAGAAGCATGTTAACTTGAGTCTACTATCTTTCTGTTGATTCATTGTACAAATACAATAAGTTGTCATTGTCTTTATATTTATGGCTCACAATTGAATATAGGCATACTACCTAAACATTTACACTAAATGTAAACATACACTTACAAATTTAAGAGGAGGTCATTTTTAAACTGTCATGATCTATTCCCTTTTGCCATATCAAAATATTCATGCTCAATCTCATATCCATTCTGAACTAATGGCTTTTTGTCAAAGAATGCATAAAAATATCTCACACTAAACTAATAATTTCGTATTAAATTTCAAATTAGATACATCAATCCTTTAGACACGTTACTACTATATATATATATATAAATACAAGAAGAGAGGCAAGTTAGAGTGACAACATGTATCTTTTGATAATATACACATGCATATTTGATGTCAGATGAATTTTAAAATGTAAATTCATAAGAAAAGAGAGACGAGTGAGAAAGGAAGATAGTTGAGCGAGAGAGTAGACATGCAACAAGAAAGTTGAGAAGCGAGTGAGAAAGTCAGTATATCTCAAATATATGTGAATCACGCTTAGATACAATGTATTTGAAACAAATTTCATCTAAGTAAATGTGGTATGAAAAGGTAACCCGTATTATTATCCGGTTAATCGAAAAATGGGTAAGTGAAAAAGATCTTATTGGGTTCTAAGCCCAATAAGTATGCTTTCTAAGTCCAGCCCAATATTTCTAACCCTCCTTGTTCCTCTGTTCTTTACTTACTTATATTTGTACATGGAAGAAAACCTAGCTTCTGTAAGGCATCACTCTGTTCTTCTACTCTCACAAACCCTAGCAGCACCCCCCTCCCCGCACCCCCCCC
>NC_028646.1:81971748-82024419 GCF_001406875.1 Solanum pennellii
GGTTCCGCCGCTATCCCTCTCCCCGCCGTCATGAAAGCTCCGATCCGTCCTGACGTTGTAACCTACGTCCACGCCAATATTTCCAAAAATGCACGACAACCTTACGCCGTTTCGAGAAAGGCTGGTCATCAGACCTCTGCTGAGTCATGGGGTACTGGTCGTGCTGTATCTCGTATCCCCCGTGTTGCTGGTGGTGGAACTCACCGTGCTGGACAAGCTGCTTTTGGTAATATGTGTCGTGGTGGTCGTATGTTTGCTCCTACACAGATCTGGCGCCGTTGGCATAGAAAGATTCCGGTTAATCAGAAGCGTTATGCGGTAGTTTCAGCTATTGCTGCTTCCTCAGTTCCTTCACTGGTTCTCGCCCGAGGACATCGTATTGAATCAGTGCCAGAGTTACCTCTGGTTGTTTCTGATTCGGTTGAGGGAATTGAGAAGACTTCTAATGCTATCAAGGCGCTAAAGCAAGTGGGTGCTTATCCTGATGCCGAGAAGGCGAAGGATAGCCATGCTATTCGTACAGGGAAGGGTAAGATGAGGAATCGTCGATACATTTCCCGTAAAGGTCCATTGATTGTGTATGGAACTGAAGGGGCTAAGTTGGTTAAAGCCTTCCGCAATATTCCTGGAGTTGAAATTTGCCATGTTGAGCGTTTGAACCTCTTGAAGCTTGCTCCTGGAGGTCATCTTGGACGGTTTGTTATCTGGACGAAATCAGCTTATGAGAAATTGGATGACATTTACGGGTCATTCGATAAGCCATCTCAGAAGAAGAAGGGGTACTTATTGCCACGTCCAAAGATGGTGAATGCTGACCTTGCTAGGATCATCAACTCAGACGAGGTACAATCCGTTGTGAGACCCATCAAGAAGGATGTGAAGAGGGCAACATTGAAGAAGAACCCACTTAAGAACCTGAATGTGCTGCTGAAACTCAACCCCTATGCAAAGACTGCAAAGAGAATGTCTCTTTTGGCTGAGGCTCAACGTGTCAAGGCCAAGAACGAGAAGCTTGACAAGAAGAGACACCAAATAACTAAGGTATGTCCTGCTACACTTTTTCTAAAGTTGTGGGCTTTGATACAAAAACGTAGATACTTGTGTAGTTTTACTCTTCATTGTTTAGTTTAGTACTGTAGTGTTAAATCTTTAGTGATGGTACAAGAAAATCAGCTAACTTACTTACAGGAACTAATACTACAACAACAAAACCAATATACCCGTATAACCCATAGTGGGATCTTGAGAGGGTATAATGTAAGCTGACCTTACCACTACCATCTTGGGTGATAGAGATTGTTTCTGATAATCGAAGTACCATTAAACAACATACATAAACATATTAAGGGGTCGTTTGGTGCGAGGGATAGGAATAAATATTCCTGTGATAAAAAAATGCCCTGGGATTTGATTTTGGTGTCTTGTTTAGTTTACATGTTTGGGATAACTTATCCCACCATTTATATCATGGTGGGATAAGTTATCTCCAGAAGGGGTAACTTGTTCCCAACCAAACGACCCCTAATTTGACCATAGTCATGACATTACTTTTGGGTTGTTCCTGCGTTATGCATCCCCAAATTCATATAGTTAACAACATGTTTAAGCATGCCAGGGAAGCTAGTAGTAAGGGTTTGTTTTGGAACTGAGGTCTTGGTGGTTCAGTTGCAAAACAATGCATGGATGGTAGTCCTAAGAAAGGAAGTCTTGAGGGGTAGAATACTTTTGGATTAAGTTTTAGTTTTTAGATATGGGATGTTGCGGAACTCCCTTTGTCCAGTTTGTTTGGCTTGGTTTTAGTACGGAGTCAAATTAATTTAGGCATATTTGGAAATTATCATCGTCTCACATTATTGATCGTTTTTTTTTTACTTTGCACGCCTCTTAAGAAATATTAATTACCATTTTTTACTACAATCTTTGTTTAGTAAAAATATTTGTTCAATTTGTGTAATCTCCATTAGTAAGTATTCAATTGCAAATGTCAAATGAGTAGAAAATATAGATAGACAGACACTTAGGAATAAACTAAATTAAAACTTTTCATGTAGTAACAACCATAGTCGGGAAAAACAATTTTGCTTTGAATTTATAAAACGACAAATAATCTGAGAAACTATTTTCAGTAAGCAACATGAGTTGAGACGGTAAAATTTGCATATTTAGGAACTACATTAAAGTACAATAACTCATATTGTAGTTAACAATCTTAAATATTACTCCTTCCGTCTCTATTGTTGCTTTTTCTAAAAAAGTTGTCTCCAATTATTTGTCGTTTTAGAAGTTCAAGGTAAAATTAAGCCAAGACAGTTTTTTTGAAGACTGCAAATTCCTGATTACAGGGTGTTATTACTTGAAGTGTTAATTTAGTTTTTTGTTGATATACCAACAATTGCATGCTCGTATCATTAATGGAGATGCACATAATTTTTGAGTAGATATTTAATGGAGAAAGATCATAGCTTAAATATAGATATGATTAAAATAGTAAAAAAATCCTCCTAATAAATAAATATTTCTTAAGGGGCGTGTAAAGTGAAAAAGCGACAAATGATTGGAGACGTAGTGAATAAAAAAAGTATTTGATAAAATTATGATATAATAATCCAAATATTGTCCAAATACTCGTGGCATTCCATAATAAATGAATTTTTGGGGTGTGACATTCTCTTTAAGTAAGTTAATTAAAGACATTAGTTTGTCAAACATTAATGGAATTCATGTTTTGAAGAAAATACTTCTTCCACTCCAATATAAATGATTGTCTACCTTTAACTTCTCTCTTATGTAATTGATATTGGTTCGATATTGATTTCACTAACATCTCACAACACACTTTTATGTTGCTTTGAAACCTGAGTTTGGTTGTGCATTATGTTACTCAATTTTCTTTTTCATATTTGACAGGAGGAAGCATCAGCTATCAGAGCAGCAGGCACATCTTGGTTCAAGACAATGATTTCAGATTCTGATTACACCGAATTCGAGAACTTCACAAAGTGGCTTGGCGTTACACAGTAGATGATCATTTTTGTTTTGAGGTGATGTTAGAAACTATTTTGTTTAATTGTTGGTTCAGTCTGATCTTTTTGGTTTTGATGGTCCAAGCTGAGATTAAGTGGGAAGGGAACTATATCCTCAAGTTACTTGCAAATTCTTCCCCTGACCTTATTTTGTTGTCAAGTTCCCTTTTAGTTGACAGCTTATCAAGAGATATGGTATTAAGTATTATTTGGCTCTCCAACATTGGATGCATGACTTATTATCGATTTCCCCATCTTCTTTTTATCGTATGTGTATGTTCCTCCATTAAAGCAAATTCTCTGAGCTTCTTTTCCCCTGAAAATCATGGATAGTAGTAGTGGTAAAGATATCGTTTCGATTGATGAAATTTCAGTATCACTAATTTGTGTCAATATTTACAACTTTTGGTCTAACCAACAGCACAAATATGTTATATCATTATCTCTATTCATATTGAACACATGAATGAAGTATTGCTACTCATTAAATACTTTTGGTTCATCTTTTAGAGAAGGCGTGTTCACAATGAATGTTTTGATGGCTTATTGAGTTTTTTTAAATAATTAACTTATTTACCTAATGGATGTTTCAAAATAGGATAGATTATTGAGGAAAATGTAGACAACTTTGATGACCTGCATTCCGTTCAATTTGATTAATTTTTAAGTTAAATTAGATCAAATGAAAATATATATCGTTAATTGTGGACAGATGGAGTAGGAAAAAACTAAAAGAGGAAATATGGACAAGTAATTAAGAACAAATCGATTATATAATTCCCCACACGAAATTTAGAGTACATTGTTCATCATTACCATCAAAACATCTCAGAATCAAATTATTGTCATAACCAGGATCCTGGGGACTCACAACATCATTAAAATTTAAACCAGTCATTAACAGTAACTCCTCCAACCTAATACACATTTTGACACCATCCACTCAACCCATGATTCATCATAATTCTCATCATATACCCCTCTACAAGAAGTAACGAACTAATTGGTATGTGTTCCTAAGCATACCCAACTGTTTTTCTTTTTTGATGACCGTCGTCTATCCTTTTATCTTTACTTTTAGTCGGATATCTCACTTTACAAAATGTATATAACGTATGACAATGCAAATTCCGACAATTCTTAGCTTTACTTTAGTCATACCTTACTTTACAAAATGTATAGGATATTTTCAAGCCCATTAAAAAAACAATAGACACAAGTTATAGTTTATTAAGTCATCTTTATTAATCGAACACAAGTTATAGCTTATTAAGTCATCTTTATTCAGATTAGATGTTTTTTCAAGAGTTTGAGTAATTTTTTTAATAATAATAAAAAGACTTCTTTAATGTTAAAAATATAATTAAAAATAATTATCAATTTTAATAATAAATTCATAAAGTAACAATTATTTATTTATGCTAAAGCCATATCTAAAATGGAAGAGGGAGTAAGATATGTCCATGCTTAACGTTGCTCCTTAACAGATAACATTCTCAGATCCCTCCAGAAATGAATTCAAATGCTTTTCACTCTGCTTTCATCTCACATAAAATTTATCTCAACTATATGTAATTACATTTAAGATTTTTTTTATTTATTTAAATATAGAACACGAAAAATAAGAAAGAAATCACTCACTCCTATGCAATAGCTTGCAAAACATACAAAAAGATAATTGGCAAGACAAGTATAGCGGAATTCGATCCAAAGGATATACCCCTTGCTTTTGCTGGCCCAAGTTTCAAAGTTGAGACCTTTCAACGTGAAAGTCTCAAACCCAAACCAGTTGTCCACTCCAAAGGATCTTAATTTGAACATACTTTTTAAGACAATAAATATGAACTTCATAGAATAATTGAAATTCCAGTACAATAACTAGGATCAAAAACTGTTTGTTCACAAACTCAACAAGATTAGCTAATAGCCTGTTACATGCTTGAAAGTATTTTGGCAAAAAGGACAACCTAAGATCTAGGCTTCTCTTTCTTCTCCTTGAAGAGAGCCAAGAGTGAGACACCAGAAACCTTCACAACCTTGAACCTGACACCAGGAATATCTCCCACGGCATGTCCCTTACGACCAAATCCAGCAATCAACACTTCATCCTGCAATGTGTCAAGGGTCAGCAACAAGAAAACTGACAAAATTTGAGAGTGCCTGAGAAA
Organism: Solanum pennellii; assembly: GCF_001406875.1. Classification (NCBI taxonomy): domain Eukaryota; kingdom Viridiplantae; phylum Streptophyta; class Magnoliopsida; order Solanales; family Solanaceae; genus Solanum; species Solanum pennellii. Next base: position 81,976,940 of record NC_028646.1, read on the forward strand.
ACAGGAAAGAAGGAAGGGACATACATTTTCTTCAATGTAGTTCAAACAACCATCATTGGGGACAAAGGCAGCAATCTTCTTCCCGTTTTTGATGAGTTGAACCCTAGCACATTTACGAATGGCAGAATTCGGCTGCTTAGCTTCAATACCTCTGCACAAAACATTCCAGCAAGTTTGAACATTAGAGCCAAGTGTTAATTCTGCATGGCTTGGAGAATAGTGTAAGCATAAACAGCATAAAGTGGACCTACATCTTCTCAAGCACAATGCCTTTGGCATGGGATGACCCAGCAAATGGCTTCTTCCATTCGTTCCCAAGATGGGATTTCTTGTAGGACTTGTCAGCCCACCTTTGTCTTCTACGGTGGGACTTCAGCTTGCGTCCAGCTCCCATACCACGTGTCTTCCTGCAAAATTTTGCCCACAATGACATATATAGCTTATATGAGAAAAATAGCTGAAGATCCCCTTTAAACAAATACCTTCTAAAGTATACAGAACACTGCAGATATAACTTGATGCTATACCATGACAAATCATAGGAATCTAAAATGAACTATCTTACTGGGCAATGATCTTCCCTCTCAACCACAAATGTGTTAATCAGTAGCTTAGGGTTTATTCTTCATACCTTATGAAAAAGAAATTTGGCAGAATACATTCGGACCTCCGAAACTTGACGCATTATATTAGTGCACACCTAGAACTGTAGGTTGATCTAATTACCCCTTAAAGTTGGCATTTCAATAGCCTTGACCCCCTTTTATTAACCACCTTGCATAGAAACTATTTAACTATGTTGGGTCTGTGGGAGAGTAAATATATGGTGTTACTATATATTTACTCTCCAACGCGTCATATTCCAAATATTTGAAATAAATTTGGAGATTATTTCAAATAAGTGATTGTTTATAAATGTCTTGAAGCTGATTTATTGATCTCTCTTCATGTTTATTTCTCTAACCAGCTTTGAGATATTAATACTATACTAATGGAAACCGTGGGAAAACAAAATGGGACACTTCTAACTCAATTTCAATCTCTACATTTCTTATTATATATTCCACAATTTTACAACATAACAGGGATTTTCATGGTGAAATTGTATTCAAAATCCAGTTTTTATTTATTCGTTTCAGTGTCAACAGCTGTTTCAATGAATCTAACCCAGATTTGAAATCCAGACTAGCCCCCAACCTTACACTGAACATTTCATGCCATTCTTTTTTCACCTAAAAATACATTATGACATAGGAACAAGCAATTCAATCTGCCATTTTTAGTTCCAGCGATCTAACGTAATTAAACACTCTCCATATCTACCACTTACAAATTACAACATCTACTACTTGTAGATATTCGATACTCAAAATTTCTCAAACATTCACACATGTTTTAGTAGTTCACGATCATTCTCATAGAAAATTCACTCGGTAGACTTAAGAGCTCAAATCGAACAGCTAGAATCAGATTCTCATAACCAAAAACAACAAGAACAAAACACTCTTTTACTGTTTACTACCATAACAATTGTGAATACGTAAATCAAAATGGAAGCAAAAAAAAAAAGAAGCAGAAATCATACCCCATGTTTGCTGAGTGACAGAGAACTCCGACTTCAGCTGTAGTTTGATATGTTGCTGATGAAGAGAGGCAGCAGACTAATAAAACCCTAACCGGTCTTATAATAGAGTTCTGGGTTGGGCTGCTTGATAAGGAAGTTGGGCTTTAACAAACTTTGGGCTTCTTCTTAGGCCCATAGGATGTGGCTTTTATGACTTAAGTCACTAATTAGAGATTTTTATCTTACTTTATTTTAAATATTAGAAATACTTGCAAAATTAGCAATAACATCTTAAGAAAATGTTACTAATGAAATATGTATGGTTAGTAGATAGTAGCTCTTTGATATCTTTATTTTAATTGATTAGATGCTTGAACATTCGGAGATTTTTGTAAGTTTTTCATTTATAATACTAATAAAAAAAAACTATTCAGAAGGCAACTGAGGCAAACAAAGGATAGTACAATATGCAAGTGAGATGATCGTTATTCCTCTCAAGACAATTATTCTTGCTTAATTATTCCACATCCATCGTAAATGATTAAAATTGCGGGCTCTTCTTCAGATTTTGCTAATACGAAATATTTGTGCACCAAACTGTCCTTTTTATTCATGTAATTTTTAGAAAATGAATTTCAATAGATATTTTCATGAATTATAGATAGATTTCTAATTTACATCTGGAACAATTAATTATCATATGAAAAAAAAATCCGTAGATTTCCATAAATATTTCTTGTTGGTGTTGAAGGTTAATTAAAACCACAATACACACAACAAGAGATTTCTCCACACAACAACAACACTAGACGAGTTCATTGTATATATGCAAATAGATCAATTCTTCTACCTTTAGGGGTTGTTCGGTACTAAGGAAAATGTTTTCTTAAAAAACAATTAATTTCTTACTTATTTTCTAGTGTTTGTTAAGTAAACAAGATGGTCAAGGCATGGGAGTTAGGGGTGTTGGATGGGGGGTGGGGAAGAGACGAGGAACTTAGAATAACACTTCTAGAGTCATTTTCAAACTCGTGTTCGAGAACATTTTGACCAATCAAACTTGAAAAAATTGGAAAACATACCGAACACATCCTTAATCATGTTTCTTTGCTTCATTACATATGCAGAATTTGTTCAAAATACAAAAATATATCAACTACCATATGAACTGAAATTATAACCAAAAGAAATTACAACACTTAATATCTCCTTGGAGAGCTTACCAAATATTTGGCAACTGAGATCATACAGTGTTCTTAATTTCAAATAGCTATACAAAAATCTTCTATGAGATTCATAAGGTGTAGAGTAGATTTATTAACAGAAAAACTGGAATTAAACTAAACTGTTATCATCAGGCAAATCAAACAACGATTATTCGAAAACAGCTTGCAACTATATGCTACTACTTCTGGCCTTTTTTCAATAAAACACCAATCTTTTTCAACATGTTTCCATTCTTCTTCTTGGGAGAGTCATCATCTGTGTCTTCAGATAACGGCGAATCCATCTTAGTGTGGTAATCTAAAGTACCTGTTCTCTCCGCGTATTTCCCATTGTTTCCAGTTGAAAGCATAGCTGCAGCTGCCTCAGCAGCCTTCCTCCACTGATCAGATTGTACTTTTAACCTCCTCAATTCTGCTTCCATCTCAGAGTTGGCATTCTGTGCTGCATCCAACTGCTCGGTCACACGTGCTGCCTTTCTAATACTATTATCCGCTTCCTCAGTCAAGTATCCTAACTTCACTAGTGCCTCTTTTTCTGCAGTTCTCGCGGCTTCTACCAACGCAAGAGCTGAATCATTCGCTTTGCTAGCCTCAGTTTCCCTCTTCTTCATTTCGGATTTCAGTATCTCATTTTCCTCCTTTATACTTTGCAACTCCGTCTCTTTGTCGAGTAAACTTGCTCTCAATATTCCCAAGGTTGACTCTGATTCCTTCAATACAGCATCTAACGTACTGAAATGCTTATTTTCGTCTGAAATGCTTCGTAGTGTAGCTTCTTTGCTCATTAATTTCTCCTTCAACTCTTCCAAGTCAGCTTTTGTAGCCTCTAACTTTGCCTCCCATTCAGCCTCTTTCTGTATTGATTCGGATTTTGATTGTTCCACTAGCTCATAAGCACTTCTAATCTGCAAAGTGCTCTGGATATATTCTTCCTGATATCTTGTCTCCGAAACCTCTAACGCAGCTCTTAGTTGACTCACCTCAACTTGGAGACTACTCAGCTCGGTTTTGAGTTCCTCGGCTTCAACAATAACTCCATTTTCTTGTGCAGAGTTCATGTTCTCAATATCTTGAGCACTTTGGAGTTCACTGACAAGTTCCTCCAATGTAGCTACTCGGTTATTTGATTGTTCTAACTCCAACGACAACGATTTGTAAGCCTCCATTGCTTTCAGACCTTCAGAACGTAGAGTATCCTCGGTCTTCTTTGCCATTTCCAGCTGTATCTGAGCTTTACTCACTTCTTCAAGTGCACAAGCCTCAGATTCCTTGCTATCATTTAGTTGATTTCTCAATTTTTCGGCCAATGCAAGTGTTTCCATAAGTTCTAACCTTAAGCTTTGTATCTCAGCATAAGCTGATTCAGCATGTCGAGCTTGATTGGCTTCAGAATCAGCCACACGGTCCAGCTGAATTTTAAGCTTCTGGATTTCATTCATAGCAGAACCTAAAGTAGCAGAGTCGAATTCGCGCTGCTTCTGGACAGCCTCAAGTTCAGATTCCCATGCTCTGTCTCGTTCCTGTGATAGCTTGCGTAGCTCCAGGATTCGAGCTTCCTCAGAATCCGAGAGTTCAAGTAGTTGTTTCTCAGATTCCTCAAGCTGCTCCGACATAACTGTTAGCTGCTTCTTCGCTTCCTCTGCCTCTAGTTGAGCCCGTCTTTTTAATGATTCAGATGAACTGAGCTGATCCTTTACCTTCTTCAGCTCCTCTTGAAGTTGAGCAAGTTGAGTTTCCAAGTCAGAATCTCGGGTCGAATGCTTCTTCTGTTATACAAATATGAGCAATGATTACCTTAGCAACATTTCAAGGACCTTTAAGCAGTAAGAGAGCAGCAAACAACTAATAAAAGGGCAACCCGGTGCACAAAGCATCCCGATTTAGCATGGTCTGCGGATAAGAATAGAAAGATAATGCTGTAGATTATGGAATTTAAGTTATATAAATAGAATAAGTTTCCATCAAGTACTGCAAAAAGTGCCTAAAATTAGCTCTACTCAGACGCGAAACTGAAAAAAAGAAAAAGGGAATAGAAAGAGCATCCGATTTAGTAACCACGCTATATATCTTCACACGAAAGAGGCATGATTCACTCTATTTAGTGACACTGCCATAAATCATCCACAACAAGAACAAAACAGTTTCAGTACAAAGACGTGAAGGTTTTTTTTACACTTGCAGGGAAAACATTGCTATATAAATGGTCATTTCGCGAGAAAAAAGAGTTAAAGCATAACTGAACATGATAGCTGCCAATTTATAAGAATGAGACAGTACAAGATTAATAGGACAAAAGTTGTAACAAAGTGATACAGAATTGATAAACTTGTTCTAGTTGCAGAAATTTTTGTGAAGACTATTGAAGTTTCTTTACCTCTAAAGCTGGACTACGTGGAGAACGACGAACAACAACTTTAGGACTCCTCTCTTTAGGTGTCCTGGTAGCTGCATCTGATCCTGGAGTTTTGAGCTTTCGAGCTGTCTTTGGTGCTGCAGGAGATATCCTTTGTGGCACCTCCACCGTAACATTCCTTCAGCCAAAAACACGCGAAGATGAATGAGACAGGCAAACAACTTACAACAGACAAAAATCCAAGCAGTCACAATGTATGAATCACATCAGAACATTGATCTCGAGCTAGTCGCTTATAGGTCATGCGGAGACAACTTTACCTATGTTACAGAACTGTCAAATCTTTTAAAGATAAATCACATAACAAAGACAAAAGAGAGAGACTGAATAAATCTCATTTGTTAGTTCCTTTAGCATCAAACTCTTTTTTCTAATCACTTACTCCCTTCGATTTCGATTAGTCTTTTTCTGAGATAGCATAAGCTGAGCTGCAGATCCTCAAGTACTCAAGTGAGCATATTACTGCTAAGAACACTACTCCAGGACTCGTTTGATTCGAGGTATAAGAGAAAATAATGTTAGTACTAAACTCTACACTACTTTCGAGTTTCGAGTACCTAGTTACCATTCTTGTTTCTAATATATAGATAATAATAACTACAGAACTGTATGTCATTATTTCAAGGATGAATATTGTCATTCACTGTTAAGAGATTAGAAATACCTTGATTTTGGTGTCTGCATAATATTAATTTCCTCTTAGCAATACCTGAAATAGTTGAGAAGATTTCTTGATTTAGAAAAAAAAATTGATTAAAATGTGCATATGCAAAAGTATAAAACTACAGAAAAAAACAATATAGTTACATAATGGATTTGCAAATTGCAATCCACATCCAAATTAGAAACCAAATTAAGTAAAACATACAATCCCTTCAAAGGAACTCCATATAGAAACAACCTCCACTACCACCAACCAAATATACAAATAAAAGAGCAACAAGCCAAAAACAGAAAAAGAGAAAAAAAATTAAAATTCAACCCAAAAATAATAACTACAATTATTTAACTCATATATATCCAATTCTTTTCTTTTTTTCCTTTTACTTCATCTCTACTCAAGTTGTTTATACTGTATAACAGCAATATAAAGAAAATGACACTAAAATACACATAGAAAATGACTTTAGAAACAACAAATAAGCACCCATACAATCACGATGTCTCATGTTCAAATTTCAGCGAAAATAAAAAGAACGTTAAGTAATTTCGTTTTATCTGTTTAAGCGAAAACAAAGAAAACTACTAAACCATATACAAATATTCACTGTCCATGTCGCTTCATTTAAGCTAATCTAAAATATCACAAACCACAATTAAAATCTTTGATTGACATAGTATTTACTAATGACTTTATGGAACACAACCACATAAAATGATTCACAACTAGAAAGTCTTTTCTTGAATGATTATTTTCTCTGTTCTTAATGCGTAAAACAGATCTGAAACAGAAAAAAAAAAAAACTCACACAGTAAAACCAACTAAAAAAAAAAAAACTCAAAGATTGAAACTTTATTATAAAGAAACCAACTCACATTCACATACAAAAATAAAAATAAAAAAGGGACACCAACCCATATGAGAAATGAATGCTGTGAACAACTATTAGTATACCAAACACATGAAAAGAACATAACTGTTATAAATGAGAAGAATCAACAAGCTGGCTCTAAAAACAATAAATGAACAGTTTTTGAACTGACCAGAATCAAGTTTTCTTTTTTTTTGGTCAGTGGATGGAGAAAGTGTTGTGCACTGATTTGAAGGGGAGCCGATTTGGAGCTAACGGTTAAATTGTCTCTATGTAATCTATAGGTATAAGTGGATTAAAATTATTAAATAAATGAGTCAAATTTTTAATTAAAGAGATTCAAATCGATTAAATTAAAATTCTAGAACTATACTTTATAAATATGAAAGTATTTTTTTTAATCAAGGGGGTTTAAATATCGGTTACTAATATTTGTATTAAAGTAGATTGTGTAGTCCTTTTTCAAATTCTTTATCCCAAATTTTTATGTGGAGAACTCAACTTCCAAATTAGACTTTCACCATAAATTTAAATATATTGGAAAATTATATAAGTTATATTAATTGATAATTTAAATTACTTTTAATTTTTAAATTTTAAAAGTCGTCATATAAATTAAGACCGACAAAGTAGTCGACGATGTCCTCGAAAAACGCGCTATTGGATGTTGTGGGACCCACCCAAAGGTTAGTAGTGAATGATAGCTCTCAAGTTACCGAACCAAGATGGACTTCACTTGTTTTCTTGTCCAATGAAAGTGACTACTCTACTTCATTTTTGTTTTTTCTATTTTTAAAAAATAATTTTTTGTGCCTATATAGTCAATGATAAATAATACTTATTTTTTTTTCTTTTGGGTGGTTTTAGTAATGATAATGGAGTAATTATTTAGGGGAATTCTTTTCCTAACTTGATCTACTCTTGATACTTTCTGAATTTCGAAACTTAAATAAATTGAATTTTGATCGTAAATTTTATTATATTTTTTAAAAATATTTTGAATTGTTAATTATTATACGTTAATAGTACTTTCTACATAGTTTACAAATATATAAAATTTCATTTCAAAAAACATTTAAAGATTTTATGTATAAATTCTTTATTGTTAAATAATTTAATTCGTAAAAAATAAAAAATATCACGCAAATTACGATAACTGAAGTATTAGATTATATATGGGGAAAGGTAAAGGTATTTATTGGAACTTGCATCATTAATTACTTGAACGTACTTTGGTTCGTTTTAAATGTACTTTGTCTATATTAATTTAACACTCCTTATGAGCAATCTATTTTATTAATTTAATCTTATCAAATATATTTGAAAATTAACCTTAAATTTTGTAGTTACTTTAAAAATAATTATATTATTTTTACTTATTGATTTTAATAACAGACTAGGAGAAAATATTATTATTTATTATTTTCCAACCAACTTGAAAATTAGAGTCTAATATCCGTGAACCTCACGGACCAAAATCTTTTATACATCTAGTTGACTTACATTAGTTATGTGCATAATTTGACATATCTTTATATATAATTATTTTATTAGAAAAAATAATTTAAAAACTTTTTTTAGAACAACATTATTGATTTAGATATATTTAAACAGCTATAGTGATTGATTATCATGTAACCACAATAAGGTTTGATATTTCAATAATATTTTATTGTTATAAGTAAAAAGATGTCAAATTCTAAACTTGCCTATCGGCTATTATAATGAGAGATATCATTATATAAAGATGTTATTATAGAAAACTTTGACTATATAAAACTCTCGTAAAATAAACAAATATAAATTAATTAAACAACTCAGCTAACTAACATTTTGAAACGACTGTTAACAATGTGTTGCATGGGTCCAAAGTCACATTCATCATTAAGTTTTTGGTTCTTTTGTACCCTAAATACATTATAAAATCGGAGGTAAAATTAGCTTATAAAAATATGATTTGTCTAAATTTGAATTAGTTAGGATAAACATATACTTGTAACAGGTCAATTTGGATATAACTAAAAGGTGAAGTTCTTAAAAATTTGGATTGATTTGAGCCAAATATATAGCTTATACTAACACATAACAATAATTAGTTATCATATCAAATACATCCTATCCTAAGTTGCATGCCACCAGAACTTTTATATTCTCCAAAATTCGTATCTAAAATCTCTAATTAAAAATAAAAAAATTCCGAGTCTATCTTTCCAGAGGCTTGGTTGGTGAAGACAGGCTTTCCTTCGTTGTGGCAATTTAATTTTTTAAAAACTCTATTAGTTCTGGACAGTTATTATTTTTTAATTAAATACTTAAATATAACGCACATATACATGTGGCTATATCTTTTTTATAAATATACGCTTCATTGTCAGTTATAGTTATCAATCAACAAGATTAAGACAACTAAATTTTTATTTTTTTTGAATAATTAAGTTACCAAAATTTTGATGTCTATTCAGTTTTTTTATCAATGAAAACAGTACAACTTAATTATACTTAACTTTAAGTTTAAGTTAAGTATCAACTTTTTAAGATAAAGCCTCAACAAGGTAGTGAACCACATTTATCATCAATGTAAAATGCACTATCATACGCACTATCATATGATTACTTTTTTTTTTAATTATTCTTTGTTTTATGGAAAATCTCATAAGTAGATATTTTATAAAGGAGATTGGCATGTTCTATTTGGTAAAAATCATATTGTCAAAGGAAATGATTCTAAGATTTATTTATTTTCCATGATTTTATGATTTATTTTTTTCCAGTCGTTTAATTTGAGGGATGAGGAATTATATCTCAAAATCAAATTAGGGATATCTGTATTGTCCTACTTCCAAAAGTATACAAGTACAAATACAGTTATTCCACGGAATTAATCGAGGTGCACAAAAGTTGGCCCATATACCACGGTCATTAAAAATAATCACTCCTATACTGGACTAGGTTACACAGGAGCCTCTTGCTCTTGTCAACACAAAGATAGTGAAAGAATTTCATCAGCATCCAAACAAAGAAGCCAACCAATTATTAACCATGAATATGTGTCATCAATTGTTAAAAGTACATATTGGCTTAACACTCTGTCTGGAACTTCACATTCAGTGAACTCATACAACTATCAAAATGTTGCCTCATCCAACTAACATACATCTTTTGGTCAAAAAGAATCAATCTACTTCACTTTAAAGTTGTCTATAATGCCAGAAAGCATGATCCCCCTCCGGTTACCATGTAATTTGTAACTTCTAAAACACCAAAGGGACTCTCGGTTGAGATTAAAATGCAGAACCGCTGTTCTTAGAATTTCCAAGCATTATGTCTTTCGCTTCATTAATTTTTGAAGCAAGGTAGTGACTGCCTCCTGCATCTGGATGGTTGGCTACCATCACCTTCCTATGTGCCTCCCTCACTTTATCTGCTGGAGTGCTTTCCCTATTGTCAATGATGCCAATGAAATCAATTCAATAGATCAGAAGATGAATTATCCTGCAGATATTTAGTGGAAACGGAAGTGATATACATTTCCACTTTAACAAGTATGCTATGTAGTATGTACTAGTCCAAAGTGAAAGTCCAAAGTGGACAGGTAAAAGTGAAAGGCGATGCAGAGTGTTAATTGCCCATATACTCTACTAGAAGTGGCTTCGATTTGAAACCAAAGACTACCTCCTCATGTCACCAATCATCTCTTCATACATAACAAGGTACTAGTTGAGTCTCATGGGTGATATAATAAATGATCAAAGCATCTAAATATAGCCTTCTTGGAAGAGACAAAGTATTACTTCTTATATGATCTATGGAACGGAAGTAGGGAACGATGGTCCCCTTAATCTCAAAGAGATCCCTAAAAGTCGTCTTCACTCTTCTATGCAAAAGGATCAAAACCTGATGCCAGCATACACTTTTGACTTGTTCCAGAATAAAAGATTTTTTACTTAGCTACCATGTCAAACTAATTTCAATCTTGCAAAACACCTGAAAAAGAAGACTCCAAGAAAAGAAAGGGGAAATGAAGCATAGCCACACTTATGCTATGGTCCAGCTACATCTACCAGAGATGTTCTTAAAAATTTGAGTACTTAAGCCCCAAAGAGAGCGTGTTCTTGTACATCAATTGTGATCTGACATCTCTACCTTATTCTGATCTCAATGTTTCAAGAATGCACAAATAAGGCTAGTCAGATAGAAATGGCTCTACCAAAGGGGATGTGAGTTAGAAGGCTAGTGTATGTATAGTTAAAACAGATGCAAACTATTATTATAACTATACCTCAATCTCAAACAAGCTGGGCTAGACTATATGAATCATACATACATACTATTACTGGATGAAAAACAATTAATAAATATTTGATATGTTAGTACTTAGTGCCATAGAAAACATCACATCATAATAAAATTTTATAGTTGAAGTGGTAAGAGTTGTATAAAATAATAACATTATCGAGACATAGTGCCAACATTTCGGGATATACCAACTTAAAAAGAATGTCACATAGATTGGCGCAACTGAGTACTTCTACAGCTTCCCCAATAAGAATGATTATTTATAAGGCTTACCAAAGAACATGGGAGTAACAAATAATTAGGATATATTTTTAGGTCGGTTTATCAGAATGGTAAATATGATTGTGCAAAAAAAAGGTGCTCCCTTCATTCCTATATATAGTTTTCACGCCCCTTGAGAAATTGGGTAAATTTATCATTATACCCTTATTTAGTGTTCTCTTGAAGTCAAGTTTTCAATAAATGATAAATATGTTTGTTGGAAGTCTAAATCAACATTAATTCATGTCAAATCTTGCAAAGTGAAAAAAAGAAGCAATCTTTTCATATTCCATGAATCCTAAATTAGAATGGAGTACATTATTATTATAATCCATTGGACAACTATTCAAATTTTTGAGCTTTAAATTGGAGCCAAAATTTCAATATGAATTTATCCAAAATTTAGAATTTCCTAATATATTTTAGGTAAAAAGAATTCAAGAGATGACAACTCACTCTTGAGTTCTGAACATGAATTAATTACTTAGTTTTCCTATGTTGGTCAAATGTATACTACTTCAAAGCCAAAGTAGGAAGAGCAGTGTCATTTTTACATTGATATTGTGAAATGACAAATATTAAAAAATATTTATTTTTAGTAAGAACAACATGTAAATAGGAACGGAAGGTATATATGTCCCAATTTTTGTGAAACACTTCCCTTTTTAGCCTATCACAAAAAAATGATACTCTCTATGTTCCAACTTACATTTCGTCCTTAACAAAAATAGATGTTTCTTAATACTTCTCATTACACGAAACCAATGCATAAATGAAACTATTCCCCCATTTTACCCTAGAGAGTTATTAGCCTTGAAACTATGCATTTGACCAACATAAAAAAACTAAGTAATTAATTCATGTTCATAACTCAAGAGTGAGTTGAAATGTTTACTTCAAAAGTTAATATAACATTTATTTTTAAATACATTGGGAAATTGAAGTGGAAAATTGCAAATCTTCATATTTGGATCATTTCAAACTCAAGATTTGAAAGACATCCAATGCATTTCAATTGTAATGTACTCCACTTTTAATTTAGTCTTCATGGTGTTATAAGAGAATATGAAAAGATCGATTATTAATTTCACTTCGCAAAATTTTGATAATATATATTTAGACTTCCAACAAGAATTGAAAACTTGATTTTAAGAGAACACTAAATAAGAGTACAATGATAACCTAGTTTCTTAAGGGGCGTGAAACATAAAATGGTCACAACTAAATAAGAACGAAGAGAGTACCTCTCTACATGGAAACAATTAAACTTTTAACTTTTTATTTTATCTTAACAAATGATTTATAGCTACATAAATATCTCTAACTTGTTTTATTCACAAGTTTCATGAAAAATATTTCTCTTAATCTCCGTACCTAGTCAAATTTTGGAATGGAGTAATAAAAAAGATTCAAAGTCTAATAAAGGACACTTCTTATCATCAGTGTTTGCTTTACTGCAAATTTGCTTCCCCATTAAGCAGTAAAGCGGGCATGGCGCTTCAAATAGTTAATGTGAGAGAGGCGAACAAAAGCGGGCACTTCAACCCCTTAAGTGCAAAGTGAGCAGAAGAGTATGGTCTTTTTCCAAGTATGTCATCTCTTCTCTTTTTCTCTTTGTGGCTTCACTGCTGGGAGGTGCTAACAGTTTCATTTTTTCAATCCTTGGTTTCATGAACTTCTTTTCCCCCAAAAAAAATTTTGAAACTATTTCCCCCCCCCCCCCCAATTCTTTCTTGTTTTTATTTTAAATTAACTAAATTTGTCAGTTTTAGTTTATTAATTTCATCATAATAGCATATTTCCATTTATGTTTTCTGATTTAATAAATTTATCAATGCACTAGACAGCTTTTCTGATTTTTTATCATCCTCGTAATCATAATATACATGGCCAACCAATGTATTTTTGGTTTTGAATTTGCTTGTCCTATGGGGAATATTTTGCTATCTATTTTTTGGATTTGATATTGAAACATTCGTGTATTATGTATATATAAAGTCTCCGTGCAAGGTTTATTTATTTATTTATTTTTTTACAAAATTGTGTCTCATTTCAACGAAGCAAAAGCTTCCAAAAACACTGCATTAAGTGACATATATGATGTTCCTCTAGTTAAAATAAATAGCCATTATCCTGAGACTAATTCATACTAAGTTAGAATGAAATAGATGGTCAGCGTGAACGTGCAACAAGAAAATAATAGATGTGCAAAATCTACCAAAATATATTTTCACCATAATTTGTACCCTTTAGCAAGGAGCATATTGAAGCTAGCTAGGTTGTGCGCACCTCAGGTATTCCACTTAGTATCTGCTACGGGTGCTAACTCCACTAACACAGGTACCCTGTTAACTCAGCTCAACAAGACTTACACAGGAAGAAATCACTTATTCCCTCTGTCAATTTATGTGGCAACATTTGACTTGGGACAAAGTTTTAAAAAGAAAGCAAGACTTTTGAAATTTGTGGTCTAAAACACTCCTTGATCATTTGTGTGACAGTAAATTATTATTTAAAGGTAAACGGAAAATTTTAAAGTTAAATTGTTTATAATGATAGAAAAATGACATTCTTTTTTGGAACGGACTGTAGAGGAAAGTGTGTAATTGGGACTGAGGGAGTAATATTTTTTTTCCTCTTCGGAGATTTGAACCCTAGCCTCCAAGATTTGCACCCACTTCATTGGACACAAAGTCCATAACTTCCGGTACAGCATTGACACAACTCTTAATACTAAACATAGTCATGTTATTTCTTATACATGCGATAACATTATTGGGCACATCAACATTAATGCACAGAACTATCAAAACAACCATACATAATCTCGTCATCTATGCAAATAATGAGTGTTTTCACATTTGTAATGCATTCTAATTTCTATGATTAAGCAATGGCAAGCCCACCAAACCTTAATAAGAATGATAAAACACACCTGACTCCAAGAATAAGAGCTGCTTCCCTCCTCGTCATTTTAGGCTGAAAACCTCCTTCATAAAATTTTCGCATTCTCGCAGTGGGTGGTCTGGCCTTGAATGCTTGCCAAGCCTGGATACCATACCTTCCGGCCAATGCAGCAGCAGCAACACTAAGTCCTGCTATCAATGGTGTGGTCTGATGCACAAGTTGGAAACAAGTATGATCTTAATACTTAATTGTAATTGCTAAGAAAATAGTGTAAGAAAACCACAACAGACGAGAAAGCATCCTGTTAACACAATTACTCCTGCTTGTGTTTTAAAAAAATAATGTATTGGAATCAAAACAGACAAAAACCAAGGGACAGCTAGTGCACAGCTCGACATTCTGATGGATAATGCCTAACCACTCTATCCTTCTCCATTAAAATACTAGGTTTTATCTGCAGCAAGATTCAAACTCCTGGCATGCACCTAAACACATATCACACACTACTCTCTTTCTCTCTCTCTTTAATATCCTCTGGTACGCTCTTATCACTTGAACGAATCACCCGGTCTGCTACTTCTTAAATTAATGTAATATATTTTACAGATATACAAATACAAATAGATAGAGCAAAATACTTGGGAATAAAATATGGAAAAACAATGAGTAACTGAATGGAGACAAAAGAGTATGCAGAACTACGTGAAAAAGAGAAAAAGAACATGGAAACTAAAATTTAGAATGTGAAATATATATGTGAACCCTTGTTCCAAAGGCCACATCGTATACTAGGTAAAGAAAGTACAACAACAAATAATGAGTTTCCTGCGCACCGAATTTAACAAGTGAAGAACTGACAACAAAGGGGATAACACCATCCAATAACAAATATGAAGACACAATACGAACACAAATATGGTGCTATCCAACTTCAATGCCCTCATTTGAAAATCATAGCCCTCCGGTCTATTTCCCACCAATGAGTGCCTTTATCCATCCCCTTCATCTACCCACTCTAGGAACTTGTCTATTCCACTTCCTTTATCTCAAATAGAAAGGAAAAAAGATGATCTAAACCAAACCTAACTGGACCATGACACTTGGAAAAACTTCAAATCTCTTTTGCTCGAGTTTGGGAGCTATACTAGAGGTCCAACAATAAGATAACAAATATGCAAACTTGAGAGTAAGCAAAAATAACTACTATTTTCAATCCAAAGCTAGCTGAGATCCGCAAAAATGATATGAAAAAAGAAATGCTTAGACAGCATCAAACATCCAAAACAATAACTTAACCCAAGTTCACAGGTTACAATCAAATTTTGGATGGGAAAAAACATAACTTCAAACTTAACCAATAAGAAGAACAAACAACTAGTACAAAACTTACAGCTACATGATCGATAACTCAAATTAAAAAAAAATCATATATAAAATAAGTGATCAAAGCAAACAATTACTGATATGTCAAAAAAAGTTAATTTTTCTCCTTTTTCTTTCTAATAAAAGAATTCGAAGCACGAAAAGATTGATTTACCATTTTCTACAAGAAGGTTGTTCTCCTTAGGGCTTAAAGATGAATTCAGAACAAAGAAGAACTCATAGCTTTTCTCAAAATTTGATCTTTTCGCCTTTTTCCTGTTAGGGTTTTAGCTCTGAAGCAATGAAAGAAAGAAGAACTAATGAGAAAGATGAAGAAGAAGGTAAAAAACGAATACTTTGGAAAATGGGTTTGGGCCTAATTAAACCGGGCCAGTTTTTAATTGATAGATTTACTCTTATGACCCTTTTTTGGGCCATTACTTATTAATGTGTGTTAATGTTTTGGCTAGTTATGCAAATATGAGGAAATTTCAAAACTTTGAGATCTAATTATCCATCGATTATAGAGAAAGTTCGATTATTGATCACAAACATAACACATAAATATATTCTTTAATTTGATTTTAACTGTCATCTAGGTTCTTTATATTTGAGTGTACACTTTAATTTATACAAAGTTGAATAAGTAGACGCATACGTCTTACGTGGTATAATATATTGGGACGGGATGTAAGACGTGTTATGTCACATAGAATACCACATAGGATGCATGTGTATAAGTAGTTAAGTTTATACAAATATAAATGTCTACTTATACATACTTTAAAAATAGAGAAATGGATGTTAGTTGAGTACAAATTTTAGGCACAATTATTTTAATTCTACTTATATTTTCAAGTTCATAAATTTTGTTCAATGTACAAATCTCACATGTATTGTTCAGAAGTTTGTCTGACAATTATAAATTGATTTATCTTGAAAAGTATTTTTTCATCCTACACTATTCAACATCAAAAGTTTATCGATGTAACTAATTTGAATTTATATACCTCAAATAACATGATGATTAATGAGTGAAGACATTGTATGGATCGTAATTTTTGTTATCAATAATTACTACTAATCACATTTTTAAATGCATGTTTCAATTAATCACGAGGTACATACATATCCATACGAGGGCAAAGAAATAATTGAAACATGGTATCATGTTATAAAATATGAACAAACGAACATAAATTTGAAGGCTTAAGACCCCGTATAAAATACTTGCCTAAAATGATATTTGCTTCGATTTAAAGCATTGGATGCCGATGAAGGTCTCGCTTTAGATCGTGACAGATTTCATGGCCAAGTATGTTTGTAAAATTTAGTGCTTAAAGGATTTGATTGATGTTGATAGAGGATATTATCAACAACAAAACATATTGAATGATTGGACTCTCGGAGTCCGTTTCTGTATCATAATATCATAATCAAATTCATCCAAATTCATTGTTTACCTATGTTGGACCCCTATCTGATAAAGATCAGAATTAGACTCGTCCAAATTCATTGTTTACCTGATATTGGCCCCCTATTTAACACGCTCCAGATGTCCAATCCTAGAACGCGGGGTGTTCTGTGTTGTTATGACTGATTGACGTTCAGGTTTAAGGCTATCATTTTGTCAACCATACCCAGAATTCAAGCAAGCAAAAACAGATAAAATTGTAAGACAGCAAATAATGTACTTTTAACTGAATAAATAAATACGGTAATTTTTTTCACTATGTGGATACATAATAAGGATACAATCATATATAATCACAATCAAGAATAATGTTTTTCGTAAAATGATTGACAACTATCACAGTCTCACGTGTTCAACAACTCTGCGAGAAGGAAATATATAAGAGCAAGAACCATCCGCGTTGAGCCCAAAAACAGAAACAAAGAATTCCAGACGTTTATTTCTTATCTGCATTTAGTTCATGTAGTAAGGCAGCAGGATAGTTTCTTACTTGTGGCAAGAATAATCAGTTGATGACCTCTTTGACGTTGTCCTTGGCAATGGATGTGTTGATAGAGGTGTTCATGGAGGTATTCTCCAGCTTTGGTGGACCTGAATGCCGCCTTGGTCTAGCAGGTGAAGGCGGGTAAGAGAGTCGCTTCTTGACAGACCCTGCTGGTCCCTTTTCTGGGGTACTATTATTCTCCATGCCTAGAGGATTTTGCAAACGTGTTTTTGCTTTTGCTGACTTAGTAGGTATCATGTAACTTGGTACAGAAGAGGAGCTTCCCAAACTCTCATCATCTCTTATAGATGCTACCCCAATGCTATGCCTCCTGTTGTTACGTTCTGATTGCATACTGATCATGCTTCGTGCATCATCATCTTGGCTTATTGCAGCTACTCTTGCCGATTTCAATTTTCTGGATGCTGTTGAATTGGCTGGCTTGGAAGGGGTTGTAGGAGATTGGTGACTTGGTTTTTGGCTGGATGGAGAAGGGAGGTCAGAGTTCAGCTGATACCGGGCAAATGCCTTGGTAATTTCTCCTCCAGCAATACTGGCACTTCGAACAGACATTTGATCATTTTTATGTTCCTTCTCTGACATGCTTTGGGTATCCCAAGGTTTAGCGCCCATCCAGCGATCTAACCAGCTCCAACCCCACTGAGGATTGGTTGGATCCATAAACAACAAGTTGGCAGATCTTGGTGACTTTTTCCAGGTTTTCTGTCCAGACAAGTTTTTTGTCACAAGCATTATAAATATATCTTCCAACTTGCTATGAAATTATAAGTTTTAAACATATGTTAAGAGTCATTCTGCTGAAGTAAATGCATTATATATGTTTTATGGGGAAACAAAAAGATATGAGACCTGTGATCATGTCATCACAAAGTTTTGATGATTGAAATGTGAGAGGTCATACACATGTTTCCGGGAGGTCATATACATACACATATGCATCGAATGTTCTCTTTCTAAAGACTAATTCTTTTGTATAGAAGAAAAGATAAGCTAATTAATTACCTGATGTGAATATGAATAAGCCAGTGCTCTTTCTCGTCTCACAGCAGCTTCATATTTGCTGAGCAAGCTTGCTTCAATCTGCTCTTTTGATTGCGCACTGTCATCCCATTCCTCTCCTCTCTATCAAAACAGACAAAATTCTATTAGAGAAAGAAACAAAGCAGCCAAAGAAACAAAATCCATTTCGAAGCATTATATTGGTGCAGATTCCTTCTTTCAGAAAAAAAGGTGGAATAACCGAAGAATACTGACCCTCAAACTCTCAAGTTCTTTTGCATGTTTCTGCATAAGCTGCCTCTGGAGAGCTCGATTCTCTTCCAACATCCTAATCCTTCTAGAACTAATCTGAGACTGCACACGAGACAGCGTTTGCATGCATTTTAGAGTATGTGCAGTTTGCCGTTTCCCTGTAGGTCCATCAGCAAGTGATTTGAGTCGAACTAGCCCTCTTAAAGCCTTCAATGCCCTCCTAGCCTGCACTTGATAAATGTCAATAGCAAATTCCTTTTCAGTATCAAACAAATTATTACTAGCTTTACTGATCTAATAAGGAAAAGTATCAAGCTTATGGTAACCTAGCTGAAAAGAAATGCTGCCACGTATGGGAAATTCGTTTAGAACAAAACGAATATAAGAATGTACAGAAGCATACCAGATATCCTCTAAATGCAGTCTGAATCTTGATGGCGGCTACTTCCTCCTTTGATTTGCCAGTATACTGAGTCACTTTAGCTAACGAAACAACCTCTTCAGCAGCCTCGGTGGCTGAAACATCAACTTCAGCAGCTGCAGAAGTGGAAGCTGCAACGGAGTATGCATGTTTTGTCAGCTCCTCTTCCACTTCATCCAGTGCAACCTCTTCCACATGAGGAACAGGATGAGGAGGAGATACTGAGGCAGCAACTGGGGACAAAGAATCTGGAACTGGATCCTTCTCTTTTCCATACCATTTCTTCTTTGATTTCTGAAATTAAGCTCAAGAATGCTTAGTCACAGTTCAATTATGAAAAAAACATTACAGCATACTAGAAAAGCTCGATACAGCTATTCCACGAAACCTTGTCCATGTTCTCACCTTAGGATCTGGGCTTAGTGCGTTCTTTACCGAAGAAAACCAGTTTCCTTTCTTCCCCATTTTCAATTCATTCCTCAATGTTCCCTATTTAAAAGACAAAGCAAAGCACATTACACAGCTAGCTTAACCTTTTCAGTGAGAGATTTATCCATATAACTCACAAAATTAAAAAGAAGCAAATACAACATGCTGTAGGTGCAGTCCCACAAAAGTGAGGTCTAGGGAGGGTAAAAGCAACATATAGTAACATAACAGTGCTACAACAAAATAATACAATCAAGAAACAACCGATAATAACAAAAATCGATGGACAAGAAACTACAAGAGTAATACTGCGACAAGGGTGAGGAAAGAACCTAAAAATCATCTGAAGATCATTTAAGAAACAGAAGGTAATAACTTAAAGATCTATGAATTAAACAGTCATTTCCAACCAGATTATCAAGTTAAACCTACACTATTACACCTAATTTCTCAAATAGGGATAAAAATCAAGAAAGGTTCTGAATCCTCAGTCCCACAGTAGTCAAAAATCACATAGATGGATCAAAATTGATTCTTTTATCTCTATACTTACTCAACAGCTAAACTGATAACAGAACTACTAATTCAACTGAACATATTATAGTATTAGTTCCAAAAGAGCAACAGTCCACCAAATCTTTAAAAAGACATTAAAGAAAATGACACTGCAACTAGCTTTAATTTCCACTAAGACAGCAAAAAAAACTCAAAAAATGAAAAAATATACATATTTTGAAAGATCTGAAGTATGAAGAAATACCCTTTAGACAAAATTGCAGCCCCCTTCTTCAGATCTCAGAAAAATATCAAAATATCTAATTTGTTCTACAAAGAATGTAACTTTATCTCAAAATATGTTTATACTGTGTAGAGGGTAACATAAACAGATCAAGAAAATGTTGGACCCCTCTACTTTAGCACCCTTTTAGGCATTTGTAGTGTGATAAAAATCAGATCTTGATGAAGAATTCAACCATGTTAGAAGACCAGCTGGTTGGGACCCATTGGGTAGACCTGGGAAGTGGACCCCACATTTTTAATTTGTAATTACTTGTAATTTTTTCTTTGATTCGTGCTACCTGCATTGAAGCTCGACTAATTTAGATTCACATAATATATCAGTTTAAATGAAATTAACGACCCCTCTCAAGAATTTTTCGTTACTCAAACTTAACTCGATGTATCATTATTAAGGAAAGAGCATCTTCATCAACTATAACCACCTTCTTTGGTAGTTAATTTGTAATTATCTAACTATTTTATTTATTTTCCGGCAGAAAATGATTAGATGCTTCTTATTAGTTTTTTTATTCGCTTTTTAATAATAACAACTCATGAAGCTGATACCATTGATTAAAGTGTTTCTGCGTTAGAGAAGAAAAGCATCCACAGCCATAGATAGATAAATACAAGTTGTTCATAAAACAATTTTTTAGTGTGGTGATGAGTTATAAATAAATACATAATTCTATTAGCATTGCCATTTGCCAGTATTGGAGTTAAATGATTAACTTATATATTGTTGTCAACCGTTTATTATCTTATTCTATTATAGGACACGAAAATTCAATAATATTAATATAAATCTTGTGTATATATAAATTTTTGATGGAAAACTCAATTATTACTATGTATTTATTTACAATTTTAATGAAAAAAACTCATAAACTTTAAATGTCTATCGGCTTCGGCCCATACACACATGACACATGCATAGGGAAATGAAAAGTATACCCTTGTAGTAAAAGATTTAGCCATCGATCACGAGGCTTTAATTCACATTTCTGTCATGTTCAATTAAAGCCAAAAATTATGGCATGAGTAAATCCTATCACACATCACGTTTTGCAACTGTCACATAGTATATGGTTCAAAAATGTAGATTGATTAGATGTAGACACCTCTATAACGTAATATATTACCAATTAAAGACGTGTTTTTAAAAGTAATTTTGTTTAAATTATTAGAGTCGTGTTTGATTCTTCAAAATTTCATATCCATAGTAGCTATTTTGAATTTGAACACTCGTCAGACAGATGAATTGTGTTCTGTATCAAAATCTACAAGGTTCAAATTTTGAATCTATCTTTTAAAAAACTACAGAGTTTAACCAGGCAACATTACTTAAACTTTTGTGCATTATATTTTGTGTTTGCATAATTTTTGACGAAATGGTGTCAATTGATACTGTTTAAACTAAGATGATAGGTGTATTTTTCTTATGTACACACACCATCCGACGATAATTTTGAAGAGTCGTATAGCTTATAGTACATTTTTCAATAATGCACACATGGCACAGTTCAAAACATAAATGTTCTAACCATACACATGTAAGGACCTTGGTAACTAATTTTGCTGTCAAGATAACGACACATCCAATATTGCCAAAACTAGTTTAGTTCATTAACTCATTTTGCCCTTTTGCCTACCCCCACTTCAGTCTTCTTCCATGATCATCCAAGTCCTCATGACTTAGGAATTGATTCTTGTTCTTGGCCCCCACAAAAAACAATCTCTTAGATTAAACTAGGGATGCTATTGTGTTGACCTAGGATTCTTTTCCTCACATCAAATTTTGAACTGGTTGCAACTCTAATGGCCTTAGAGCTAGTATGCCTTGCCAAACTCATGTGAGGAACTCTCTTCCTTCTACACAACACTTCTACACAACAAGTAGTGTTTCATGTATTTTTATAAGTGGACATCTTTTTTTATGTTTGGCTTTGTTGCAGGGGAAGAAAATTCATGTATGAGTTTGATTGAATAAGCAATGATGTATCCTAAACTGCAAAAGTGTATATGTAATGACTTCTGAAAAGCATTAGAAATATATCATCTGCTTTAATTTGTGTAAATGAGGATTGTGGAATTATGATTGCTGCAGTGACCGTTACAAATCTATGAGAGTTTTTATCAGGAACAAAATCAACTTCTTTGACAATTATGCAACTCAAGATATATAGCAGTACTCATATCACCAAAAAGAAAAACTGATAGTTATTCTAGAAGTTTAAAAAAGAAAATCAGTAGCTTCTATGAAAATTTCTCAGTCAGTAGCACAATAAAAGGCAGCAAAAGCAGTTTTTGATGTTCTATCTGTTTTGACAAGAAATGTAACCTTAAGAATTACAATCATCTGATTTTAGTGCTATTGGACATGAATTCGAACATGTTCTTGTCCTCCAGTGTTTAAACATCTACTCTCCGGGTGCTGAAACACCTTGCTTGAGTCTTTCCTTCTTCATCTTCTTCTTGGAGATCGGCTTCTTCTTCTTTGGAGGAAGGGTTTTCTGGGCATACACATAAAGGACGTAGTTCCCAATAAGGAACGTCAGCACAAGCCCACCGATAACAAGTAAGACAATCAATCCTGGGTTGAATCCATTAACTTCGACATCCTTGGCCATGTTTTTCTGCTTAATAAACAATAACAAATATCAATTCAATTTACGTACACAGGTATAATTGGGTACAGATCAAACACTAAACCAAAAGAGCACATTCAAATCCCAACTTTGAATTGCTCTGTGATGCAGTCACATGTTGGCATTTATCCAACTTCAGAAGAAATCTTCACATGTTGGCATTTATTGGGAAAATAATACATTTAAAATACAAACCATTTTTTCAATGGAAGCGTCTACTAGGTCAAAATGATGCATAGCAACATCTACAAAGTAATAACATAGTCTGTATGACATATTCATGAAAAATGTCAAAGAACAAGTGATAATGAAAAGGGAAAAAAGGGCCATATTTGCCCTTCTACTATTTAAAAAGGTTTAGTATTGTCCTCCATTATACTATCGTCCATTTGTGTATACCATTGGTCCATATTGGACTTGACGTTATAAAAGTGGCTCAAATTTTTCCTTCCCACATTAACCCCATCCATTTAGAGGTTACAAGAAATATCTTAAATAATATCTAAGGTAGATTACTTAAGTTGGTGGTGATGATATATATGAAGGTGTCGGTGATTTTGGTTAGTGGTGGAAGAAGAAGGGTTGGTTTGGCGAGTTGGCATGCAATTTTTGCAAAACCAAATGAGATTAATGTAGGAATGACAAAATTCGAGGCACTTTTATAACATCAAGGCCATATATGGATCAATAGTAGAAGAAACGCCTTAAAACATTTGGCCACCATATTCTATGTACATGACATTTGACCATTACTGTCATTAGTCAAAACTGCTATGCAGTACTGCTCCATTTAAACTACTCCACTTGTTTGGTATAGGTAGAAGGAAATTTAAGAACATTTAGTTGATCCTCTTTTTCTATGTTTTGGAGCTGAAAATGCCACACAAAAAGGTAACACATACCTTCGTATTTCCTCCTTATTTAACAAGGGAATTTTGTAGAGATACTAAAAAATAATTTAAACCAGTGAAATCATGGCAGAATTTTATAAAAAAACATGGAATAAAGTGTAAGCCCCCTTTTCAAGAAACTATATTTCCCCATATGGTGCAAATGGTTAACTGATTTTTTTTTTCATTTATCCCTAGGATACAATGTCTACTCAGAAAATCAATTGGGGCTTTTAAATATCTTCTATCACAAGAACTAAACCAATAGAAAGAAGGACTTCGAAAATTATAGTAGATTGAAGGAGGAATAGCAACATTAAAGAAAAACTGGCAGAATGGTGTAAAGAAGAAATGTTTCGTTTTCTATAGCCAATTAATCTTCTGGCTGTTACAGAGAACCTACCAGTGTTCAAGGAAGCGTGAAGCGGAAAAAAACGATAAGGCCCCGCTTCACGCTTTAGGCGATGAAGCACTCGCTTTAAGCAATGAAGCGCTCACATACTCATTCTAGTCTGTGATGCGTAGAAGGCTTGCAAGCGCTCGCTTTCCTGAACACCGGAACCTACATATAGATATAGTTTTTTCTTTTCAAAAATTTTGAAGCTAGCCAACGGGCACTTGAAAATTCAATCTTTAGAGAAGACACTTCAAATTAGTTCTCTTTAATTCATGTAAGTATTATTAAGAGAGTAACTACCTTTTCTTTAATTTTCAAAAGTGTCTGTTGTTGGCTTTTTTTGTTTATACAAACTTTTTGTAGCAACTGAAAATGAAATCAGTCGTATAAAAAAGTCATTCTTCTTAATACCATTCTGTCAATTCTTCATCAAAATTGAAACTTTTTGCTATTCCTCTTTCTTTGATAGTCTACTCCAAATTTAGCCCTCCCTTCTATTGCCTTAGTTTTGGTAGAAGAACAAAATGTAAAAATCAGGGAGTGCAACTTGTACGCCTTGTATCCTGAGATCAGAACTTCCATCTACCACATGCAGCGTGGGGGGAAATTACTATCATAAATACAGGTTCCTGGAATGACTTGACTACACTCATTTCGTATTTTTCATAAAATTCTCTTGCATTATTTCACACTTTTAGACTAAGACAGATAAAATAAAAATCACATATCAATGGATCCAATTGATATTGATTTTTTCAACTGCAGATAAACAAACCAAACTTTCGTCATTAATTTTCAGAGGTGAATCACATATTCATAACCAGGGTAAACGAATTGGTGAGACTCCCTTTCTTTTGATAACCTCAATCTTATTGAATTTTGGAAGCCAACTCATTTCACGACCCTGGTGAAATGAAAACCTATGAAGAGGAATTCACATGGATTTAGGAAAGGCCCGCTGTATTTGTGTACAGGCTAAAGAGTTTAGAAAAAAAAACGAATATCTTTGGTCACTTTCATCGTCAAATGGGCTTTTCCCTAATCTACTCTTTCCAACCCCCAAAATCATAGATATACAATGATGGTTATCAACTTATGTTATTCCTTTTTGACAAAGGTAACGTCTGTGCACCACTATGTCAAATGGTGGTTTGTCCAGATTTTCATCACCAATTTTCAATAAGCCTGATTGATTAAATTATGCTAATGCGAGAAAATTAAATGCATAACATCTGCTTGTTATGCACTGACATGTTGAAATCTTTTCGGAATCCAGATCTCATCAAAACAAATAAGCAGCAGTGCACAAAATCAAACCTTCAGAATTCTGTATCACAAAATCGCAACAAAATGAACGAGCCTCATCAACCAAAAAATGACAATAAGTAATTAAAATCTCACAATCCACGCAAATACGGAACAGTGAAAAACAAAATGAGACCTTTAGAAAATTGCAAAATTGAACATAGCTCCAATCGTAGATCCTTCATCCCAAAAAAATGAAAATAAAAAATATACTTTCACAATTCCACACAACAAAAAATGCAGAAAACATACAAAAAAAATTAACAATCTGACTCAAACCAAAGCAGATCTGCTTTAAAAAAATGGTAGAATTGAAGAAACAAAATGCAATGTGAGATTTAGAGGAGCTTACCACGCGATCGGAGGAAGATGATCCACGAATTCAGATTGTTAGAGCAATCAGATCTTCAGAAATTCATCGTCACCTAACGCAGATTTTGTCGAGTATGAAACGGAAGGAGAAAAATGGACTTCCGGTCAGGCTTTGCTGCTTAAATACAATGGGTAAGTGCATATAACAATAAAGTTATTTTCTTCTTTTTTAATTACTTCCTTGGTGTAAACTTTCACGTATAGCCACTTAAAAATAATTAATTATTTTTTATATTTATAGTTTGATAATTACAATTTATAGTTATATGTTATATGGAGGAGAGAGGCGATACAGAGGGGCAAAAAAGTGGGAGAAAGGTGAATTGTATATGTATATTGATTAGATAATTGTATATTATACATATATATTTATATATGACAAGAGAGATTGGGAGACTGAGGAGAAAGGCGAGCAAGACTGGGAGAGAGGCGGCGAGATCGGGATAGAGAGGAGAGAGACGAGAGAGAGAGGGCAGAGAATGACAGAGAGATAAATTGTATGTATGTAATTGTATATAACTATATATTATACATATACATTTGTATAAATGGCAAGTGAGATTGGGAGAAGGAGGAGAGAGGCGAGCGAGATTGAGAAAGGGAGGAGAGCGGCGAGCGAGAGAGGGCAGAGAGTGGGAGAGAGGTGATATGTATATAGGTTAAAAAATTGTGTATTATACATATATATTTGTATATCCTGGTGAACTATACATATACGAACATGACTAATTATACAAACTCGAAGTCAGCCCACATAATTAATGTATAATGCTAGTCGCGAGTGGTAATTATAGCAAACTATGGCTATGATGAGTAATTAAATAATATAAGTTTACTTAGCCGCATAATTTTCCCATAAAAAAATTACTCTAACTATCCTTTTTTAATAAGTATATTAAAAGTGATAAACAAAAATAAAAATTTATTTTTTCAAGACAAATAAAAAGTAGTTGTTATATAGTGTACATTTGATTCTGAGTCGTCTTTTGTTGGATAACTATATCCGTTATAAGCGCATTATAACAAATAAGAATATCTCGATTTAAAAATAAGTCACTATTCAACAAGATGTCTGTCAACATAA
The DNA here is from genome assembly GCF_001406875.1 of Solanum pennellii. Taxonomy (NCBI): domain Eukaryota; kingdom Viridiplantae; phylum Streptophyta; class Magnoliopsida; order Solanales; family Solanaceae; genus Solanum; species Solanum pennellii. The sequence goes on from NC_028646.1 coordinate 82,004,057, forward strand.
CTTGTAATATATTCGGATAATTCCAACAATTTATATGGAATAAAAGCTATAACTTATGTGGATCATTGAGAATCTTGAGACAATCGTGATATCTATAATCAAAGTAATGTTATGCAGACTGTTGAGATCATAATGATATATAGAAACATATAAACCTATAAATTGAACCTATATAATATATGTGTATGTACAAAACAATGTACCAAATATGAAAGATGACTGAAAAACTGGGCATGTATTATTATGTGTCAAAAGTAAGAGAGTCAAGTAACAAACTTATCGTACTAGCCCATAGACAATTACTATCTTTCAATATTTTTATAAGCATCAATATAGCCGTGTAAACATTAATGCAGGGCCATAGGCAATAAGTATAACCCGCAAAAAATTTAAACCCAAGAAAAAATCAACAACCAAAGATAATGCAAGGTGAAATTCTAAGGTTCTATCTTACGATCTAAAGCGTAAAAAATATGGAAAATAACGAAGAAGATATTGCTTTAAAGTTTCCTTCAATATGGATTTAGGTACGTGTTTACTTGCGTCATCTTGCAAAAACACAAATACATCTTTATTGTGAAATTACAGTGACAAATGATTTAGTGTCTTGGAAACTAGACTTGCAGATTTTCGTTTTGATAAATCGTGAGTTCTCTCACTCTGTATAAATTGAAAGAAAAAATCTGAGATGTTTAACCTAAAATTCTTGAAGTTAATCAAAGTAACATGCGAAGTTTTACCAGTTTTTATTATTACAACTTACTTGATTTCAAAGCTTTAAATATGACCATTATGATTTGAATACCTCAAATATCATATCCTTCTTATGGTATATTAGACACTCTTGACCATATCTCGAAAATACGAGTTTATAGGCTTGAAATAATTTCTTTTTTTGTTGCTTACGAGTTATTCAACTTGCTCTCAAACTATCATTTACGCCTTTTCATTTTAGGTGTAAATGGATTGATATATAAATTTGTATAAAATTAAACAAGTAAGTATACATACTTTACGCAGTATTCTAAGATATATCTATTTATTTAATTTTACACAAATTTAAATTCATAATTTTGCACATCTAAAATTAAAATACATAAATATAAAATAAAATTAAGTTGAAAATTAAAATATACGTTTATATATCGTTACCAAATATTAAAAAGAAAATTTATTTTTTTCTAATAAAACATTTTTTATAGAGAGAATATTTTCCAAACACACTTTGCAAAGTCATAGAGTAAAGAAAAGACTGGATCTTCCCCTCAATCCAAATTAATCTCAACGCACTCAAAACAGAGAGCATTGAAGAAGAACGAAGAATAACTAGCTATTAGACTTGTTCCAACCGTCCATCGCTTCAACCAAAAAGCTCCCAAAACTCTCCTCAAAAGTCAAAATCTTCACCCTTTTCAAAGTTATATTCATTCAACTCCATAATCGCTTAAACAATTATACACAGAGAATCAAAAATTGGTACAAAATGATCTGATTACATGTGTTAGTTTGAGAATTTTGGATTGGTATTTTCTAAGAATGATCAACAGTAGTAATAGTAATAGTAATAGCATGATGTCGCCGGCATCGGCAAACAACGCCGCACAATCTCCTGGGTTGAAGACTTATTTCAAAACCCCAGAAGGAAAATATAAGCTTCATAATGAGAAGACTTATCCTGCTGGTCTTCTTCATTTTTCCCATGGCAAAACTGTTACTCAGGTAAACCCCTTTCTAGGGTTGTTCTTTTTTCTTTCTTAATTTAGTCCAGTTATGTTATTTTGGGATTTTTTTTTTTAAAAAAAATATGGTGCTTAAAATTGGATTTTTGAGATTGCCCCTTTTTGTAAAATCGATCTTTTGAGCGGAATCTGTAATGGGTTTGGCCAGCATGGTCGATTTGAAGATTATGGGGTTTAATAATTCATTATTCTGCGAAAAGTTCAATTGTTTTGTCCTTTTACCTTTTGTTTTTGAAGTTAATTGAGAGCCTGTGAAAAACAATTAGTTTCAGTTTATTCAATTTTTAGAAATATTTCTTAATGCTTTAATTTGACAGTCCCAGTATAGAGATTATTTGAAGTTTCTTTGGTTTCAGTGCTTACACTCATTTCAGGCCTTATGTCTTCAATTTTAAACTTTTTGGGTCCTGGCTTACTTGAAGAGCTTTCTTCTATAAATGACTGAAATAAACCCTTTAAATGAAGGAAATGTATCCACGCAGTTGCGGCTTTTACATTGAGATATCAGCTTGATAAGATTTAGTTAGTAGCTACTAGCTAATGCTCGTTCTGCCTTTTTTGTATTGTCAAAACAACCTAAATATTAGTCCAACTATTGAAGTCCCGAGATGATTTTCAGGTTTCTCTAGCTCCTCTCAAAGATAAGCCCATTCAGGCGCAGCCTCACTCGACATCAAGTTTTGGAGTCACCAGTGGTGTTAAGTCAGCAGCAGCGAGATTGTTAGGTGGTGGAAATGGTAGTAAGTCACTTAGTTTTGTCGGAGGAAATGGTGGAAGTAAGTCTGTCAGTGGTATGAGTGGTAGAGCTGGATCATTTGGGGTGACAAGTTCAAATAACTCCGGTAGTATTCCCAATTTCGATGGCAAAGGGACTTATTTGATATTCAATGTTGGTGACACAATTTTTATTAGTGATTTGAATTCTCGAGATAAGGTATTGTTATCAACTATATTTATTCTTTGAGATAGAAAAGATTGAATATATGAATTCTGAGAGGTTCATTGGAAATGTAGGATCCTATAAAGTCAATACACTTCAGTAATTCAAATCCTGTTTGCCATGCATTTGATCCGGATGCAAAGGAAGGACATGATTTGCTCATTGGGTTGAGTTCCGGAGATGGTAAATTTCTCTCTACTTGACGTACAACTTCAATCTTCCACTTCACGCTTTACCTACAACATCTGCTTTGCAGTTTATTCAGTATCTCTACGTCAACAAATGCAAGATGTTGGGAAGAAGCTTATTGGGGCACAACATTACAACAAGGATGGTTCTGTTAACAACAGGTAAGGCTCTGAACTCAACCGTCTTTGTTATTCTTATGAATACTATTTTGGAATTGTAACACTTTTCTTTATTTATTTATCTTATTTATCTTGTCTTTTTGGGATAATTTTAATGGTCTGGGCTTGGCATCCTATTTTTGAGTTATTTTTTGTTAAATAGACGAATCGTCATAGCTGTGTCATGTATGGTTTTACAACTAGTATAATTGCGTGTTTCCTAGAACATTCTTTGAGAACTATTAGAGTGACAATTTTTTCCTACTAATAAAGCTGGAAGCTGAGATCTTTAGTTGCTTATGTTTTTGATTGGTTGTAATGGTAGCCTTCTTTGGATCTTTGCGCAATCTAGTATAAGATTAATTGGATGATGAATGCAGTTGAGGTGGTTATCGAGGACATGACTTTATATAGGAAGGTGTGGAGGTCAGGATTACGATTAAAGATTAGTAGGTTGTGGAATGTTGTCTTGGTTCTCGACGGGTTTAGGTTTGGTGGAGTCTGTCATGGTATTTTGTAGTGTCTTGCTTTTGGTTTCTATCATCATTTGTTTCTAATGGTGTTCTGATTATTTCACTATTATTTTGTTGTTACTGTTTCCTTATTTAGTTGCTATGTTTTCTTCACTGTTGTTTTCCCTTTTTGTCCCTACTTTGATTTGCTGCACTTGAGCCGAGAGTCCTCCGGAAACAGTGTTCTACCTCTATGAGGTAGGGGTAAGGTCTGCCTACATTCTACCTTCCCCAGACCCTACTTGTGGGATTCTCTGGTATTATGTTGCAGAAGTAATAGTGAGTAACCTTAGAAGCACATTCTGCGGTCTTATAAATGTATTGCAATCATAATTCAAAGTTCTTGTAGTGATGCTTCAAGAATTTTGATCCCTATGCTGCTCCCCCTTCCAGTTTGTGTACCAAGGGAAAGAAAGAGAATTAGGATAGTCTTTGTAGTATGAGAGTGAAATCAATCATTCAATCAACTACAGCTCACTCCAAACTAGTTGGAGATATTAGGATATCAAGACGACTGTTTTAGAATTTTCAGTTTTAGAAATCTCACCAAGGTAGACAACTTGAAGCTCACCACACAACCCTAAGACAATGAGAGTCGTGATATTAGCTCCATGAACAGTATCCTTCCCTTACCTTCCTGCCACCCACCTCCTAAATATTCATATTGCTTCCTGCGTCATGGGATATTGAAAAGTGAAGTACACTAGTTGCTACCTAGAGCTGTCAATCTCAGCATAGATACCTTAACTATCCTTGTGACCAAATAGATTCCTCTCATTTGCACAAGTCTACTAGTGTTCTTTATCGTTTTGGATATATTATAATTTATCTCCAACTGTTAAAAACATGGAAATTCTTATTTACCCTTAATTTCCATCAACATTTTCTCTCTCTTCACACCTGTACCATTGCCGTCACCACCACCGACTAACTTTTATCTCCCATAACCATCTTTAGCCTCCAATCCATCATCCACCACTCCAAAGCGCTCCTTCAACAAAACCCATCAGCTGCCACACAATACAAAAACAAACTCTCTGTACATTCTTCACATGATTTTCACACCATTAACTCCATAGACACTTGGTCATCCGAGAACCACCAAGAAATCATGTGTCGTCCTTTGATTCGTCAACGGCCACATTATCCGCGATCGTTACTCACATGTAACTTCTATCATACTTTGGGTGTTCATGAGGTACACTTATGCCAACAAGAGGTGTTATCTGGTTCCAAGGATAGTTAAAGTGTCTATCTGATCTTTGGCGACAACTTTAAATGTCAGTCTATGTATTTTGCGTATTTGAAAAGGCAAGTTACTGAAGGGTTTTATGTTGAAGATAATCTTTACTTTTCCAGATTTAATATTTTCTTTTGTTTTTGACCAACAATGTACTAGTATATCAATTTTGATGGGTGCCTATAATGATGGAGCAGATTTAATATATTACTTTGCCTTTCAACAGTCGATGTACTAGTATCACTTGGGTGCCCAACAGTGATGGGGCTTTTGTTGTTGCTCATGCGGACGGAAATTTTTACGTCTATGATAAGGCAAGTGTTGAAACTAATTGGGAGTGTACCAATTTTCAGGTCTTTTTCAATAATCCTCATCTTTTCTACTTTTCTTAGACCACTGTGCATTTTTGTTGTCATATTTCAGAGCAAAGACGGATCTGCTGATCCCTCATTTCCTGTCATCAAAGATCAAACTCATTTTTCAGTCGCCCATGCACGTTATAGTAAGGTATTTTGCTTGTGAATATAGTTCTTTTTTCAGCGTTTGATGATGTCCCTTGGTATCAGTACAGAGATTATCAAATTTCTCATGCTTACCTTCAACCATTTGGAAATTTCTTGGTTCATATATTCCCGCTTTCTTTTAAGAACAACATCCTAACCTTTATAGAGTAGCTATCAGAAAGCCCAAGCATGTTCCTTCTGTGAGATAAACAAGGTGGATGAAAGACATGTGTACAGTCAACTGCTTTCAGTATGTTGAGGCTGTTATTTAATTAGTAATACAGTCTCTGTTCGTAAATTAAGTTATCTCTCGGATATTAAGTATGAGACAAATCAATCATATCTTGCAATGACTAATATTGCATTAATTTGTTTTAAAAAAGAATGACCTCTTTCCTTTTTGGTACATTTTAATTTCAGCTTCCACGTAGCATGTTTAAGGCCACAAGATTAAAGGGCAATTTTGTACATTTGACATAACTTTAATTTAGGACCACAAGATTCAAAAGTCTTCTTTATTTTCTTAAACTCCGTGACAAGTCACACTAGGCCACTCTTTTTGAAACGGAGGGAGTATTATTTTACGTAGGAGGATGCAGAATAAGAGTAAGGGGTACGTTTGGTTAGGACCAAGTTTTTCCGGTTTAATTAATCCCGGGATAATTGATCTCGGGATAATTAATCCCGGGATAAGTCATTCCTACATGTATATGGGATAATTATCCCATCACTATAGCAAAATTGGTGGGATAAATAATCCATGGACTACCTAATACCTCCAACCAAAAATAATCCTACACTTTATTCTGGTATTATTATACCTTATACCTCATACCAAACGACTCCTAATTGTATTAGCAAAACATAGATAAGAGTACCTAAAGACAAAAATGCATAAAGAGGCATCCCTGACCCGGCATAGCAATCCCTACATTATTTCTTACTACATGACAGTTCTTGCAATATTATTCGGTGCATAGCATTCCTCACGTTATTATTCACAGCTAAATAATCCCTTCATAACCTGTTCGGGAACCAAATAATCCCTAAAGAAGCAAGTTTACTGCTCAGTAAAACATAAACAAATCATCTTCCTAAACACTGGACCAGTTTTTTCCATTATATGTTGACAAGCATGTTCTATGTTTATCTTCTCTGGAATAAAAACATTTAGTCTGCTTCTGCTCTACCAAAATTAGATGAATGTGTTGGTTAGTTTAGCCATTCATTGTGGCATTCTATTTAGCACCTCCTAATTGATTGTGGTAAGACAAACATATTTGTCTGTCTAGATCTCAAATCTAAGAACTACAGTTTTAATTTCTTCCCTTCACATGTTTCCATTTGGCTTTTATATGCAGAATCCTGTAGCTAGATGGCATATTTGCCAAGGGTCCATCAATAGCATTGCTTTCTCAACTGATGGGGCGTATATTGCAACTGTAGGGAGGGATGGTATTTTCATCATGAGATGACTTGTGAATCTATTATATCTTTTGTTGTGATGATTTACCTTTACTGAATATGACTGATCTAATGCAGGTTATCTGCGTATATTTGACTACAAAAATGAACAGCTTATATGTGGTGGAAAAAGCTATTATGGTGCTCTGTTATGTTGTGCTTGGAGGTGAGTGTTTATGGTTTTTTTGTGCGTGACATATTTGTAACTTGAAGTCACTTTTGCCTTGTGGACCTTGCAGCACACATTCCCCTCCCACCTTCCTACGCCCACTCCTACTCCCACAGATGCCCACACACAAATGAATGCATGTTGTTTTATTGTTTTGGCTAGAAAGAGTATCTATACTGATTGTACATGAACCAACAGCATGGATGGAAAGTACGTTTTAGCTGGTGGAGAAGATGACCTAGTTCAGGTTTGGAGCATGGAAGAACGTAAAGTTGTTGCCTGGGGCGAGGGGCATAACTCCTGGGTGAGTTTTGAGCAGTTATTACTTACCTTGGTTTTTATGCAGCATTCATGCCTTATTCTCTTAACTTGTGTCTGGCAGGTCAGTGGTGTGGCATTTGATTCATATTGGTCAGCACCAAATTCAGATGGCACAGATGAAAATGTGGTCTACCGATTTGGTTCTGTTGGTCAGGTACATTTTCAAAATAAAAGGCTCATATTTTTGAGTTTACATGTCACTATTTTACTTGGTCTTTAATTTGCTCATTCAAGATTAAATGTTTCTGTGTTCCATAATATTTTTCTTGCCTTGCTCATAAAATGATTTTGAAAGACTGATCTGTTTTGTGGTGTTTCTGCTTGACAATCTCCTTTCTAGCTGTTTCTGACTTGATACCTCTTTGTAGGACACACAATTGCTCTTATGGGATCTGGAAATGGATGAAATTGTAGTACCAATGCGCCGTCCTCATGGTGGATCACCAACTTACAGCACGGGGAGTCAGTCCTCTCATTGGGATAGGGCTTGCCCTGTTGGTACGCTGCAGCCTGCTCCAAGCATGCGAGATGTTCCAAAGCTATCGCCCCTGGTCAGTCACCGTGTTCACACTGAACCACTCTCTGGCGTGATGTTTACTCAGGAATCAGTTCTTACTATCTGCCGTGAGGGGCATATAAAGGTTTGGGTGAGACCAGAGTTTGGTGAAACTCAAACTAGCAACTCAGAGTCTTTACTAGGTACTAGTTTGAAGGAGAAGCCACCGATATCAGGAAAGGTTGTCAGTTCCAAGTTTCAAGCAATGACCTAACAGTAATCACATTGTGTGTGTGTTTGGGGGAGGGGGTTGCAGAACGGCGTATTCACTAAATGGAGCTCCATCTACAAATGTTAGTAACCATTTATTTGTCTTCAGATTTGCTTGCACTGAGATTGACCAACTAATTGTATAGCAAACAATGAAGATGCTGTCGGGAACATCAGGAGGTTAGAAGAGTGTCGAAGCAGCTTGTAAGTATGATAGGCAAAAATAATTTGAGGTTTGTCTCTTGAGATATGTAATTCCTATTTCCTCCCTTTGTTTTCAGCCAATTTTGCTAAGAAACTGTTGGTTGACAATTACTTATATTGGATTAACTCATTGTACGAAACATTTAGAGCTCTCTGTCATCGAATTTTTCTTTTGCCTGTTGGTTAGGTGAGGCAACAACCTGCAAAGAACAAGATTTAGGGTCATATTGGAAGGAGGTGAATCATTATTTCGTTGTTATTGTTCTTTTTTTCGAAATGCTTTGTCTTGTTTTTCATATTAGTTGTCATGTTTTCTTCACGGTCATATATCATTTTTCCATAACTACAATGATGTGTTGCAGTTGAGTCCAAACATATCCACTGTGTAGCTTTTCAGTCTACAAACATACCAACTAACTATGTAGCTTCTGCTATCTAAGCCAAGCTAGACTGAAAAGAAGGATTTGAGTTACGAGTTCAGTAGAATCAAGTAACTTTAATATGGCTCTTTTCTAAGTTTAAAAATTCGTTTAATATGCACAAATATTTTATTCAGTACTCCATAAAACAGAACAAATTCTGGTAATTTGTTGTCTTGTTTAATTAAGTACAGTTCAAATCAGCAAATTGCCATCTACCTCCTTGTGGTAACCATTTCAGACTGTGTTAATACATATAATGAAAAATCTGGTATTGCTATACATTATTTAACTCCGTGTATTGGTCTTTCCCCTGGAAAAATAAAAAATAAATGTTAAAATAAACAATCGTTTCACTTTGTTTGACGTAATTTGACTTGATACTGGAGTTAAACATGTCATATAACATTTGTACGGCTATAAAAAGCTTAAATATAAAAATGTATAAGGAAATAGTGCGAAACAAAGTGGAACGAGAGGGAGAGTATTAATAAGGGCGTAAAATACTAAATTGATGAACTTACCGCATTTACTTGATGGAAACTCCATCATTTTTCAGTCACTGGATACTGAGGAAAAAAGGAATATGTTTATACAAGGCGGAGCCACAATTTTCAACTGTAGAGTGTAGTGTAAGAGCAAAAGTTACTAGGTTCAGCGAGACCTGTATTCAGGCTTCTAGCTTCGCCCCTGTTTTTATACATTAATGGTGGTTATCGCGACTCTTACTCTTCAGCAGCTTCGCTGACCTTAATCTCCAAGAATCGCTCAACTGGCTGACGACAAATAGGACAACGATTTGTTTGGAACCTCAAAACTTGTGCACATCCACTGCACATGCACTGGATTTAAGATGCACATTTAGTTTTCATATCCATCAATAGTGTTACATCACAATCATTTTAAACAAGAAAGATGAAGAAGAGTGTTAAGATTCGACTACAAAATACATACCATGTGTCGGCATGGAAGTACAGTAGTGTCTCGAGGTTCAGAAAGGCATACGACACATTCCTTCCCATTATCATTTCCATCAAAGTCCTTATCAACTGAATTCCCAATGCCATAAATCTCTTGCAATTCATACCTCATGCCATTGACCCAGAGGATTTGCTTCACCACCCTAATTTTGAATTCGCCTTTCTCCTTTTCAAAAACTGCCTGAGTAATCTGGAAATTTGTGGACACATTTCCATCCTCCAATGCCTCTGCCTTCACCGCCAGCTGATATATATCTGCATTACACAATTCTGCCTCTCCAAACATGGAAACATCAATGCCAGTTCCAGAGGATTGCCTAAATTTCTGAGATAAACCTTTTTGAAATTGAATGGTTATTGGTGGAAGTAAACTTTCCTTCATAGGAGTCAAGCAACAATCTTCACCTTCTTTTGCAAAGAAAATGACAGTCAAGCTGCAATTAAACAACAACAACAACAAAAAAGTACTTTTACTCTCTCAGAGTAGACAACATCGTGCAAGGAGAGGCGGAGCCAAAATTTTTAGTTTCTAAAGTTCTGAATTACAAAATAATACATGTTGAACAAACTCAAATGCATGTCAAGAAAGATCAGCAGTTCATTTAACAAACTCACCTACGTCTTTAAATGAGAAAAACCATACAAGAAAAAGGAAATTAAAAAGGCAATTCATATGCTCCTCATGCATGTATACACTCTGCATTATATCTCAGTTTCTGAAAGTTTCTCGAGATATATATATATATATATATATATACACATTATATTTTCCGGAGTTAATATGCATCCCACTAACAAAGGTGGGTCGACCTTTGGCAGACATACTTTACCACTACCTCATGGATAATATATACAAATTTACAGACATTTAACAACCAACAATGATCGTGGTGAAACAGTAAGTACTACATTTCGACTTCTTTACTAGTGAGGTTAATTTGTGAATCGGGCCCAATGCAGGTAGAACATCAAGAGGGAGGATAATGTTTACCTTCCAGCTACGGTGGCGTCGAAATCGAAAGCGACGAGGTATTTTCCAGGATTAGCTTCATCCGCCTCAATCCTTAGAGTCTCCTTCTTCAGATTCACATCATTACGTATCGTCACAGCTTTTTGATGCTCCACATAAGGTGCAGGCGTTGGAGGTATCATGGGTGGTTCACACGGGTAACCGCCATTAACCCAATTTGCATAATTAGGGTTCATATGGTGGTGGGAATGCTGTTCATACGGCGGCGGATAATAACCCGGGTACTGATAATACGGTGTCGTATTAGGATTTTGCTGATAAGAATATGGTGGCGATGCTGCGGCAAATACGTAACTGTTACCGGTGATCTCCGGTTGTGGCAGGTGGCTCCGCCGGTGGCTGTAATTTCTTCTCCGGCCATTCATACCATTACTTCCGGTATTACCCATCTAAATAATTTCTACCCTTTTACCCAAAATCAAAATTTATCTCCCAAATTAAAGATCATGGGTAAAAGGGATTAATTAATTTTGTGGTAATGGCAATTGGCAAAGGGTTAATTATGTTATAATTAAATGGATTAATTGAATGGAACAGGATTCTTAATTGTATGTATTAGCGGTTGGCTTATAATTTTTCTTCGTTTTAGATTGCATGCATGCATAATTAACATGTATGTTTTAATAGTATTAACTTTTTGGATTAAATCAACGTATCATAATATATATATATTAAAAGCGGTATTGCATAATTCGATAAATGTTTAATGAGTATATATTTTATTCATGTTAGGTTTTATTTATTTGATAAGTTTTTCATTGATCTATTATCAAAAAACGTCTAAAAAGCACTTTTAGAATATATATATTAAAATTTTAAAAATACTCTCAACATGAAGCAGACACATCGATAAAGAGATTTTGTTTCTATCCTATTAGTATTGATGTTAATTGTTACCAAATAAAACAACTATAATTGAGTTATTTACTCACCTATAAATGTTATTAATAATCTTTCGACCTTCTCATTATTTAATTAGCAGTTTTGCAAGTCTTGTACCAGTTATCTATTGAACATTTTATTATTTTCTGATTGAATTTTCTTGTAATAAAAATGAGTAGGCTTGTATCAATGTTCTATATATCAAATATTGATCAACATTTAATTATACTGTCTTTAGCTTGCGCGATCAATAAAATTCATTTAAAAAAAAAGGATATATTTAAACCCACACTTATTTATTACCAAATAGTATATTACATGCATGGAGCATTAAACTCCAATTTATTTTCTTGAGACGTAAACACTCGATATGAGTAAATTTTCTCTCCAAATTAACCAACTCGGGGAGTTTGTACAACATAGTCCAACACGTTAACAAAAAGACGAACTCGATTACATCTAAGATCCTTTGTTACTGGAGAACCATTGAGTACATTTGGAATATTAGTTAGTCTTCGATTTTCCTTCTGAATGATTCTCTTAGCCAACTTTGCTGGTACTCCAAGAAGTTCTGGCCATGTATCCTTTTTAACCCCTATGATTAATTTATACATATATGATGAAAATAGTTTATACATGCACAAACAATTAGGTAATATAATAATTATAAATTTATAATAATATATAGGAATTACTATAAGCACGAGATGAAGAGTTTTATTAACCAAACCTGGACAAATGGATTGAGCGGTGAGAGGTTGGATATAGACTGTTCATAAAATAATTAATTTTCGTTACGATAATAAGTACAAATAAATGTGAAAAAACTTCTACTAAAAGATGCGTCATGAAATTTCTAAGATCCTTTTAAAAATTCACGAATTATTAATAGCGAAAGGGAAAAAAATGGAAACTAATGAGAGGAGAATAAGGACTAATTACTTGATGAAAGAAGCAAGAAAGCTACCACTAGAGTTAACTTCTCCATAGTCTTTTATCTAAATTTACTTTGCTTTAATTTTATTTGTGTTAGATTCATTTGGTTTTTATGGAGATATTTATAGGAAAAACTAGTGTTTTATTAAGCAATCATAGCATATTTTTAATAATAAAGAATGTTCAAGATAAGTGTGATGAGTTGTCTACCATAGGCTGTTATTAATTGATTTTTATTTATTTGTTGACTTTTTGTATAAATTGATGTTCTTGTAGTACTCCATTACTTAAAATAAAATTGTATTATCGTTGAATGTTTTACAATATAACGTGTTATTTAGAGAAAAAATCCAACACGTAAGGTTTAAGCAAATTGATCCATATAAATAATACTAATGTCAAGATTTTTAGGCTTTAATTAATCATGAAAGTACTTGTATTAATTTTAGTGTTTGCTATGAGTCTAAGTTTTCTCTTAAAAAAAATGTGTATGTAAGGAGCGACTTTGTTAGAAATTGACCATACGATTTAATTAGGGTTCGAATTTCAAATTTCTAAGTTATCATTTTAAAATAAAATTTGATTCATAAGTTTATGTTTTATATTTTTTTTGTCATTTTAAATTTTGCAATAAAATATCCGTGTTTGACATGGATAAATTATCATTACTATTATTTTGATTTTCTGTACTAATTATTTTTTTTTAATAAAATTATATGAATCTGAAAGTTTGTAATGGTATGTAATGATAAATATTTATTTATAAAGAAACATGAACATATGCGATTTATAAATTAATGCGATTTCTTACGATATTTCAATACTTTGTTTATTAGATACATTTTTTAGATTTGACAAGATTGTATAAGAGTTAAGTTGAGGAAGTTTTAATAAGTTTCACAAATTATGAGATTTTGCATATTTATTAAAAAAATTTAACACAATTTAAGAAATTCAAATTATATAAAAAAAATATCAATTTTTGGGTATATTCTAATCATATCCAAACGACCCTAATAATATAGAATTCCCAATTTTTGACTAGTGAACTCGGACATTTTTTTTAAATACTTATATAGTATTTAGCTTAGGTATTTTAAGCAAATGATCATTGAAAAAAGTTAGAAATTGATATAAAAATTTTCGAAATGATTTAGCATGATTTTTTTTTTGTTCAACCTATAGAAGGAGCACTATTTTCAAGTTTGAACTTTGATTATCAAAAGTCCAAAAATCATAATATAAAAACAAAGAAAGTGACCCTAATCGTGCAAACGTTAATTCTATTAATACAATTTTTCTTTTTCAATACATTATATTATATAAATTTGGGTTTTTCAATTTCATAGGACCCATGTTTACATTTTAAATATCGGTATACGCTTAACTAGATAATTGACAATGGGATAAATTAAGGCTTTTGGAATAATAATTGAGTTTATCGTCAATTATTTATAATTATTTATAACCATACGGCTCCAATAAATTCATACATATATGAAGAAGAAAAAAAAACATTAGATATACACAAACAATCAGGAAGGGATCGTTCGATAGTTGGTTAGAGTTATGTAGATATTAGTAATGTACATGTTTAGTTTTAAGTAAATCTATGTATTATTTCATACATGTAGTCGTTTGGTAGTTATAGTGGCGAATTAGTTATAGATAATATTCCATCTTCTATCTCGCATAAAATAGTATATAGATTATCTCATAACTTATACATGTATTAGTTATGCGAATTTCTAAATTACCAATCAAATCTCATATTAATGTTATATATGAATAACTTAATCTCTATCTATCTACCAAACATCGTATAAATACATGAATAACTTATTTCTTATCCAGCTATCAAAAAAAACATAATAGTAATATAAATGAATATATGATAAGATGATGAGTTTTAAAACTTTTAAAAACCAAACCTTGGCAACTGGATTGAGCCGTGAGAGGTTGAATAAAGACTGTTCATATATAAAATAATTTACATCAATTTTTGTTTGAATAAGTTGAAAAATATGTGTAAAATTACTACTAAAAAGAAACGAATTTTATTTATAAATTAAATATGGGAATTAAATAATGAGAGATGGAAATAAGGACTTATAAAGTACATGAAGAAAGAAGCAAGAAAACAACCATGATAGTTAACTTCTCCATATTAAATGTGAAATTTTTTTATTGTGTTGATTAGTTACATTAAAAAAAAATTAAATATGGGGATATTTATAGGAGATCAATTTGTGACTTGATTTATATTTGTTTACATTTTGCAATTTGCATCCATTGACATTCTAGCTTATAGTATTTCTCCAAAAAAATCGTATAGAAGTTTGGTGTTTTACCAAATTCCGTGCAGACTTGGGAAGAAAAAATAACACATCCTATAAGTAATACCTAAAAATGTGTGGAATTTCTTCCTAAAAATGTGTAGAATTTAAAGTTTTTTTGTGTGATCTCAATTTTTTGAAAAAGTAATAAATAACTACTTATGCTTTAGTTAATCCAAATAATAAAATGAATAAAAACAAAATAACTACTTATAGAAATGCTCTTGGTGCAAGTTAATTACTCTAATTAAGAAAACTATGCCTGAATTTCTTCCTAAAAATGAGTAGACTTTTATTTTTAATATGATCTCAAATTTTTCAAACATGTTCTAATTACATTTAATAGATAAGACATCCCTTTTAAACTAAAGAAATTAAAGAACTTCTCTAATTAAGGAATTACGAAAACTTCCATCTACAATATGTTTGGAAGTTATCTCAAAATAACTACTTATGCTTTAATTAATCCAAATAATAAAATGACTAAAATAGAATAATAACAAAATAAAAGAAAGCCACATTTATTTATCACCAAATATTGAATTACAAGCCCGGAGCACACTAATCATACGGCTCCAGATTTTATTCTTGACCTAATAAGCTGGTTGATGTATACATTCGAAACAAATAATATGTTTCTCCGTATACAAATAAATATTTTTTTTTTTGTTAACCAACTCGAGGAACTTGTACAACAATATCCAAAATATTAATAAAAAGACGAACTCGATCACATCGAAAATCTTGTGTAACAGGTGAACCATTTTGTACATTTCCAATATTAGTTAGTCTTGGATTTTCCTTTTGAATTATTTCCCTAGCCAATCTTGCTGGTACACCAAGAAGTTCTGGCCATGTTTCTTTTCTCACTCCTGTAATAATTTATACATTTATGAAAAAAATAAGTAAGAATTATTATATATGGGCAAATAATTTAGCAATATACTATATGATAAATTAAGAAGAGTTTTATAAATCAAACCTGGGCAACCGGATTGAGCCGTGAGAGGTTGAATCACTGTTCATATAGAATGGTTAAATATTAATTTTTGTCTGAATAAATAGGAAAAAGAAAATACTACTAAAAATATAAATATGTGAATTTCATTTGAAATATTTACTTGATAGAAAGTCTGTTGAAAACATTTCATATGAGTTAATTTTCAACCGATTCCTTCAAAAATTTGCATGTTTTAGTTATAGTGAAAGTAAAAACATATAATTATGAGATTTAGTAAAAAATATATACTCACTAATCAAACATGAAAAAGAATCAGAAGAGATAATACTATGCAACTATTCCAACAAACTAATTCAAGATTGATAATTAAGGAACTTCTTTTTTTAAAAAAACGAATTTTATTAAAGAAAAAATATCTTCACCAAGGAAACATAAATTTTATTAAAGAAAAAATATTTTCACCAACCAAACATGAAAAAATCAGAAAATATTTTTCTCCTGTATCGAAGAAAACCTAAATGAGAATTAATAAGAGAGGGAAATAAGGGCAAATTAACATACATGATGCAAGAAGCAAGAAGACAACCACAAGAGTTAACTTCTCCATAGTCTTTTCTTCTAAATTTTCTAGTTTTGATGAATTGCATTCATTTGGTTTTATGGGGGTATTTATAGGAGATATTTGTTTCCCTAATAACCAAACCATATAGTAAATTAATTAATTTAATGTTGAAGAGATAAAGCTTGATGAGTTGTCGACTACATGTTTGTTGATTTTTCCTTTATATGTTGACATTTTGCATCCATTGACGTTCTTGCTTGTTGTACTTCATTATATTACTAAAATAATCATACAAAAGTTGAGTGTTTTACGAAATTCCATGTGTAGATTTTGACATAAAAAATTATCGATGTAAACTTTCGTTAAAATGCAATATGATAATTAAAAAAGATAGTAGAGTATAAGATTTTTGACATAGACAAAGTATTTCTTATCAAAATTCACATTTTTTTCATACTAGAAAGATAAATTAGAAAAAACGATCCGTTTTAGAATTTGATAATTTTAAATTTAAATTAAAAAGTTTCACGTTAAAGATAAAATACTCCCAACAAAAAGCAATCCATTCCCGTTTCTCAAAGTTCGAACTATAATTTCATTTAAGCTACAATTAGACTTGTTATTTTACAGTAATTCTTTTTGATGGTTAGAAAACTAAAAAAATAAAAGAATAATATAAAAGGTCAAAGGAACATTACGATGATATGAGCGAATATTTTGAAAAAAGACATAAATAGTAATTAAGACACATTCGTGATAGGGTTTAAAATTGTTTTTTTGAACTTTGGTGATCATTTAAAAGTCCAATTAATAACCAAAATATTAAATAAAGATAGTTGCTCTAATCGTTCAAACATTGTAGTACAAATTTTCCTTTTCAATATACATTATATTATAGTACAAGTTTGGTTAATTGTTGATGATACGCAATCTTCTACTTTTGTTATTTATATTACATAATGACTAATGACCATTTCTTTGTTTAAGATATAAAAATGAAGAAATATTGTAAATAACCAATAAAATAAATTTAATTAGGTTTTATAGCTATAGTTTACTGATTACAATTCATAGATACATGTTAGAGGGAGGATATAGACGAGTAAGATTGGAAGGGAGAAGAAAGGCAAGTGAGAGAGGGCACAGAGTGAAGAAAGACGAATTATATTTATAAATTTGTCAGATAATTATATATATGTAACTGATATACATATGTATCAATGCTTATATTTGTATATATATATATATCTGATAATTGTACATCAATGAGTATATTTGTATATCTGCATATTTCTCTCTCTATATTATATATAATATGCATAGGTGTCAAAAAATACAATAGTATTAAAGAAATACAATTTGTATGACTGAATAAATTGTATATAATCATATCAATTAGAATATGTACAAGAGCAGAGAAAGGTGAGAGGGGATGTAATAGATAAAATTAAGTTGCAAAGTGATAATTAATGAAAATTATAATTATGTTACCTAATTAACTCTACTCCTAATCCCTAATTTGGAACTTGGCTCGTGACACCCATTTCAAGTCTTACAAAATATTGATGATGATGATTGGAATGGACTGATAGACTGGGCCTACTGGGCCCATGGAAATTAGAGGCCCACTTACAAGTCCATCACTGGCCCAATCTTTGTTTGTCCATTTTTGGACCTTTTCTTTCATCCACGTATTACCTGACATTTTTATTCGATAAAACGAGAAAATACATAGCTAATTTTGGAAAGTAATAACAATTAAATCATAGTCGAAGTTTATATATTTTTGGAAATCTCTTTTTTTCTGGTAATAAGATGTGAATATTACCATACAACCAAAACAATTCAGCAGTCTTCACAATTTAAGAGCATCTAGTGATATGAAGAAAGATTATTCAGCTTCGAACTAGATCTCCAACGTATTTACTTAGAAAATGGCAAATAAAACCTATAATAAGTTGTTATAGCCTAGTGATTTAAAATGTCTTGAATGTTTGTTAAGACATCTTTTATGCGCTAGTGCTCGTTCAATTCTCACTTGCAACATTTTTCAAAACTATGTTAAATTTTTTAAATTTCATTTTTTACTCCACCCCATATCCTGACCCCTCCCCCCACCCCATACCCATATGAGTAGTAGATTGTGGTTATAAACTATGTATTAACATAAATTTGACGGGTGAATATTTGGAGAATCGAATACAATATCGATACAGTACAGAGACGAAGTTGATCTCCTACTGGTCATGTACACTTTTATTTATTATTTTGAGTTAATATATAATACATTTAAATTATTAGAGATACATAACATAGTTTAAAATAAATAGTTGAGATATAATTAATTAAAGTATAAAGTTCTAATCATGGTCATTTACTTTCGTATATTTATCTTTTAAATATTTTTATAATCCATTATATTTGTCCTAAATGTGAATTACCTTGTGAAGAGATGACAATGCAATATAAGATCTTCACGTGGATCGTGCGACTTCTATGCTTAGGTATTTACGTGATTAGATGATTAAAATCGTGACTCAGAGATGTATTCAAGATTTAAGTTTTAAAATTTAATATTTATTATTAAGCTTTCAAATATTAATTTCTTATATAATAATATATGCTCTACATTGAAAATATTGAATTCAAATAAATTTCATGCCGATACTCAACAAATGGCACTAATCCTAATTAAAGAGAAAATGAAGCTGAAATAAAATTAAATTTCTTATTATAATTAACATATTTGGACACCGTATCTGAGATTGAGCTTCATGGGGTCTAATTTGGATAGTAAATCTAGTCAACTATGAACTAAAAAGGAAAAAATATAAAAGAAAAAAGAATAACAATAAGCTCACAATTAGGTAAATGTAATATAATAGTATATTTTATCAATTAAATAATTTTTAAACAAAGATTAAGATACATCTTTATTTTTTAATTAACATGCAACTAAGAAAATGGTGTAACAAAGAAATACAATAATACACTATTTTATAAATTGAATTAAAAAAAAATTACCAAGTAAAGAAAAAGAAAACAATGAAACACTAAAGTATTTTAATTTAAAAAATTTAACTCATATAAAACTTTTCACGTGAATTCAGAATAATTAGTAAAACGTTAAAAATATATCAGATTTTTCACGTGAAAGCTGAACAGATATCAGTCTTTTGACGTGAATTCGAATCTATTAGTAAAAAGCTGAACAGATATCAGAAATCATGAAAAATATATATAAAAAAAGAATATGGAATAAAAAGATGTCCAAGTTCACTATTCTATAAGAAGATTTCTAGTCTTATTTAAGTCCCTCCTTGACTAGACTAAACCAAAATATATAAATAAATAGAACCCTATATATCAACACAACTCAATTATTCTTTTTAGTTAATCATTCCCAAAATGGCTACAAGAAAGAGCTTCCAATTCCTTGCATCAATGGAACTAAAAACTAGCTCTGATGATCTCCAATTTGAGTTTGATGAATCTGACATATGGGATAACACTACTAATGTTGTTTCTCATCACTCTGAGCCCAAAAGGTTGATACCTACTCCGCGTTTCTCACGAAAATCACCATCACCATCACCATCATCACCACCATCACCATCACCAGCAAGATCGTTGCCCGTGAACATACCGGATTGGTCAAAAATCCAAGGTGATAAGAACAAGAATGAGGATATTCAAGACAAGGAGGAAGTGGATATTCAAGACAAGGAGGAAGTGGATGCTGATGATACCTGGATTCCACCTCATGAATATTTGGCTAAGAAAAGAGGGGCTTCATTTTCAGTGTGTGAAGGTGTGGGAAGGACACTCAAAGGAAGGGATTTGAGTAGGCTGAGGGATGCTATTTTGAAACAAACAGGTTTTATAGATTAGCAAACTGACATTTCGCGAGGTGGTACTTGTTATGTTTCATCAGTATAGATATCGAATAGATCGATATCATTTATGAGAACTAATATAATATTTAATAATGTTATTGATCGTTAGGTCAAATCTTTAGATGCTTTTTTTTTGGGGGGGTTTGGGTTTGGGGG
>NC_028646.1:82024926-82057017 GCF_001406875.1 Solanum pennellii
ATGGATTAATGTGTTATGTCTTATTAGTATTTTGGGGGTAGATTGATCTTTTATTTAACTAGTAAGACATTAATGCATAGGATCATGACTTATATAAGTTTATGTTATATTAATAATATATATTTCCTGTTTTGTTGATATCCTCTTTCCTTGTTATTTTTAACTTTTGATTTAAGTTTTCGAAATATAGAAATGTTACTAAATTATTTTGTAGGTATTTGGACATGTTTGGTTGAGATTTGATTATAAATGTATTTGAAGTTTAGCTTTAAAAAGGTATTTGAAAAATTGAGAATAGTTTTTGTTTCATTACAGGTTACTTGTTACGAATAGGAAAATCAAATTGTTTTTATCAAGATTTTTTCAAATAATTATAAATATTTTGATGTTTGTGACACATATTATATCAAAATTTGATTTGACAAAAAAAGAAACTCTTTTTTATCTCTGAATTCACAAAAGAAATTAAGTAATATGATTCTCATATTCTGAATTTCTATCAAATAAAATAGAACGCATGATAGATTTGAACTACTAAAATGGCATTGGGACTTTGATATTTCACTTGTGAAAATGCACTTCAACAGTGGTATTATTTTTTATCGGCGGTTTGATTTTATTATATTAGATGAATAGGATATACTAGAACAAGAATAATTACTGTTATAATGTATTAAAATAAAAAAATACCTTATATTGTTATTACTATCGTTTACTATATATTAAAATTAGTACGAGAGTAGGGTATATAACTAATACACGTATTAATTATATCACATTTAGATTTCAACCAAACATTATAAGTACTAAAACTTACTACTAATACGTTCTACCAAACTAGCCAGACCGTGCATACTTGTTGCTAATAATTATACTTGTCTAACCATAAAAACTCTACTTCTTTTAGAGTAATTCTTTTGAGAAAACGATTATGGAAATCTTTTAGGGTAAAAGACCTAGTTATGCAAATTTTATTTCTCGGTCTTTGCAGTTATATATGTTATAGACTAGGAGCGGCTCAAGCATATTAGTGGCCTAAAGCGAAAATCAAACGGGGTCTTAAACTTGAATTGTTAATAACTTTTATATAACTGATTTCTTCTAGTTTTCAATTGATAATATAACCACTCTTATTTTTAATTATTTTTCATGCGATATAGTACTCTAAATATATCAAATTTCTTATAATAATTCCTTAATTTTTCATGAAAAGTTTACTTTTTCTACAAATAGTATTCAATATTTCTTAAAAAATAATAACTTATAACCTATTATTATTAAAAATGAGGCCCCTTAAATTTGAAGCCTAAGACATATGTCTTTTTTTTATTTGAATTAATTGAACTAGTCGACTCTTACCTTACTGATACGATTAAACAAACTGAAAATATAAAATAAAGTTTGCTTGACTTTTTGATGTATAAGATTTTCTTTGGATAGGAATTTGTATTTGCAATTAAGTATTAATAAATTCACCTCTTGTTATTATTCCTTATGTCGATTTAACATCCATCATCTTATTTTTTGAGCAATTAACTTTCATTCTCTCTTCTCAATGTTTTACACAATTAAACACTTGTTTAGAAAACAAAGTTTCAATTTTATGTAATATTGATTCTCTCATGTATATACAGAGAGAGCCACAACAAAGTATTTAACTTTCATAGGAAAGATATTCAGTTTCGAAAACTGTCACGTATTTTTTTCGTGAGCAGTTTTGGACACATTGCAAGTATAAAACACAAAAGAGATGAAACATGTGACAATAAGATGGTAAAGTAATTTAGTTAAGAGGCTTCATGAGCAATCTAGGCACATAACTCGGTTACAAACGATGACGAGCCAAAATTTTAAAAAATAGTTCGTAATTCTTATACAACTTTGTCAATAACGACTGAAATGTGCTGATTTTTACATACAAGAACAGTTAAGGTGGCCTGACCAGAAGTGCAGCTAGCGAGAAGCCAGAGACCAAAAATTCATGAAGAAGGAAGGTGATGCAGCAAACCAGCTTAAAAATGCCATTGCTGTAGCTGACATAAATCTCGTGCAGTGGTTCACTTTGCATTTCTCAAGATCATTGCTAATAAGAACTGTTATTCCGGCTGATGCACAGGCAGCAGCAAATGTAAGAGTAGAAGTGATCTGCACCAAAATGAAATCAGGAACCATAGTGATGATCACAAATTAAAATCATTCCACAGGTGCCCGATTAAACTCAATAGATTGCAAGCAATTTGTTTAAACAGAACTTATTTTAAAAGTATGCACATTGCGTTGGCTTACATACCCAGCTCAAAAGTTTTGGAAACGACCTAATCAAGGCTTGGAGAACTGGTGCTAGCAGTTACAATGTATTCAAAAACAGACTATGCAAAAGATGATCCAATTACTTCTCCTAACCAAATAATAAGTACACACCTCTCAAGCCCAAACTAGTTCTTCTCCATATATTTCCCTCCTATTTTTTTTGAGACCGTCTTTTAATGAGCGTTAGGGTATCTCTAAAACTAGATGTTTCTATAAATCTCAAACCTGTCTTGAGCCATACCTAATACAAGCGTAACAACAACTTGTATTAGTGACAACTAGTTGGATTAACTAAATGGATTTTCAGCTTCTGTTTATTCATATCTTTAGCTAAATCCATAATGGTTCCTAAAGATGGAAAATCATTTGAGATAATTTCCATGCAAGAGATTTCAAATCTACCTCATTTCGTTCTACCATATTTAATACCGCGCTAAAAGACTAAATTTGGTGATCTGTGTAGAAAATGATCAAACGCCCTTCAACTTTTTTACTCCACTTTGCATAGTTGCATTCTCATACACCATCATCTCTAATCTTGTTGACGAGTTCTAACTAGCAGTGTAAAATTATTCTCATAAAGTCAAATTATAATATAAAAGGTAATCTTCCGCAGAGATTGGTTTCTCTCAATGAACAAATTAATTTTGCCCGATTATTACAACATACAAAGTGTATCCCACAAGTGGGGTCTCAGGAGGGTGTCATGTTTCTTACCCCTACCTTGTGAACATAAGAGGGTTGATTCTGATAGACCCTCAGCTCAACATACAATGTTTCTTGTTGGAATAATGATACATTTTGAAGTATCAATTTGAGGTTAATCTTTCCTGTTCTATCCTATGTGAAATTCTCTTTAATATCTTATTGGGAAGGGGGGCAAATATACCCCTCAACTTTGCGATTTGAGAGTGGCACCCCTTGTAAAAAATGTGGTGCATATACCTCTCACCTAATAACGAATGGTGCATAATGTTCAAAGCATTTATTGAGGTACAAGAAGTCCTACTTAGAAGTTCTGAAACTATTTGTTACCTTTCTCTCTATCAGTTTTACGTAGTTTGTTTGTATTTTGAAGTATTAACGTAAGGTTAAATTTCTTGTTCTATCCTATGTGTGATCCTCTATTAATATCATATTAAAGCAATTATCTAGGTATGTGAAGGGCCTTTAACAATCTTATATAAGTGTTGCAGAAATGGGTTATTGTTGATAAGTTCATACTAAATCTCAATTGAAAGAGAGTATTTAGTTTTTATAAATTCGCTTAGCGCTTCATAGCAATCTTTAGCTCCACATAGCATTTCCTTTCCTACTGAATATTGTTATACTCGAGCTAGTGTGTTTGCACCTCGATTATCGACAAAGGTACTTGTTAACACAGGAACTGTGTAACTCTGTCCACCAAATCTTTAATGGATGAGACAACATCACCTGATGTTTTTGCCTCAATCAAGAAATTCTCTAATTGCAAGAATGGAAAGGGTTGCAAGGCCTAAAGCCTTCACTTTCCTTCTTCAATTCCTTCTAAATTTTATTTATTCTTCACCTCTCCAATAAACAAATTAGTTTTTTTGCAATTTTCAACGGAATTCCTATAGTTGCAGTGCCACAATTTTTTAGTAGGAACTTTTACCCTAGTGAAGGAAGCTCAAGTTAAGGAAGATATTTTTACCAAGTTATATTCCGCTATTTCGAAGGAATAAATATCAAAAGTTATGAAACTTCACGCTACTTTTCTCTTTTTGTCCTAGATATATATTAAGCTTGTTTGTATTGTGCGGATCTGAACTTCATCATGGAACAGACTTTTGTAGGAATAATGATTAATCTTGAAGTGCAAAATTTGATGTTAATCTTTACTACTCTATTCTATGTATGATACTCCATCAACATCTTCTTTCTTGAGATATGTGGACCTTTAGCCTTCTTTAGAAAGTGTTACATCAATGGGTTAATGTTGACGTGTTTATACCGAAATAAATTCACTTGAACGAAATGGAGATTAGCAAAATGGTTTCAAAAAGGCAGACAAGAATGCCAACCACATTTAGAATTCACAAGGCTTTATCAAACAAATATGAAGTGAGAATTTCAAAGTAGCATGAAAGGCAAATGTGTATCGGATGTTTCAAAAAGGCCAGCTAGTCAGCAAATAAAATCAATATTTCAGAGAGAAACAACAGTCCTTATAGAAGAGAAGTTCATTTAGGGAAAATGTAAATGTCAATCAAGTCCCAGTAAGACAGCTGCAAAAGTTTTGGTAGAGAAGACAGATTGATCACTGAGAACACAGAAAACAACCACGAGGAACAAATGGTCTACATATTTGGAAAAAGATGTTTCTTACCCCATCACCAATGACAAATAGACTGACAATTGCTGCATTTCTATAACTTCTTTTCACCAAAATTGCATATATATCGGCAATAGCAAGTACGAGGCTCCATATGATCTGTAATCCAACAGCAGCTACAAGGTAGCTGAAACAAACAAGGGTCCCAAATACTGGTTAGAATCCCTTCATATAACCAATTTTGATAAGTAAAAGGTGATTCTATTATAATATCAACTGGACACAGGTCCCTCAAATGTGAAAGGGTTCTAAGCATCCCAACATTGCGTCAACGTCATAATCAAAATTCAAGAGAAGCATTATGCCATATTTTAAAATTTAGAATAAATCTATTTTCACAAACAAAATATGTTCCTTACATCAAAGCACCTTTGATTCCTTGTAATAATCACTTCTCCAAAGGGATGCAATTGCATTTAACAATACAACATGTCACATAAACCAAATGGCAGAAGAAGAAGCAAATGGAGGTAAAATTAAATCCAAATCCCAGCTCTTTTCTGAAGAATATGTGTCAGGCAGATTCATTGATTAAACCAACACTAAAGTGTGCTAGAAGTAGGACGAAATAACAACATTATCTCTAACTTAATCCATTGGTATTTGCACCGTTTCATCTGATAATAAGATACCACACAAAACATTCAGTTTACTCCTGCATACACTAATTTAAGTATGACTCAGTTGTGAAGCTATTTATGTGTTTTTCATCTTTTTTAGAAGAATTTAATGATTAATCTCTTTCAGTAATTAAAATACAGATGCAGGAAGAATATTGCATCCAAATTAGAAGAACATTAACTACTCACTGCATGGGTGACAGAAAACCCGAGAACAACTTTCTTTGTTTAGATAAATTTGCATGAAACTATTGAGAGAAAGGCAGTAAAGCACATGCAACTCAAAGAGGTAAAAGTTGTCAGCAAAAATCTTGTCTTTCCACTAAATTAATACGTCAGCAAGAAATTATGTGTAGAAGCCTGCAATATTTTTTTAGCAACATCTTGTTATGAGAGATTATGAACCATGCAGGGAAACTATAAACCTAAATACGGCTATTCCTAATTTATTCAGAAACTATTAAGATTCCACTAGAAAAGGCAACTAGGCACACCATTATTTGCATTTGGACGCGATTGAAGGAGACCTAAGCAAAGTTTACTTAATCTCCTAAAATTGTATCCCCATCCTCAATCACAAAATTTCAAGCTCCAGACCAGGTTGAAAGGTTAGGCTCACGCATAAAAGATAAGATAATTGAACAATCAAAAATCGGAAGGTTTAATAGTATCGATTAGTGAACACCTTCTTGCACAAAAATTGGTTGCCACTCAGCCAATTGAAGCTACATATGCTTTATCAAGAACACTTGGTTTATCATTTAGTAGTAGTAGAATGATACAACAATTCTTTGTACTCAATGTTCCTTTACGATACTAGAAATTAATATTTAGATTCAATTCATCCTTATTATACCCTATTTATCTATTCTTTTCAATTTTGTTGCTGATTCATCTTGTTCAAATATAGCTAGGTTGTGCCGGCAAAATGAGCTCATATTTTGGTGATCCGCTCAAACCGCTCATTTTTTAATGGATTGGGTGAATGATTTTTCACATGGATAAAATATGGGTTGATACCCATATTTGACCCATAAAAATATGAGTAAACTATGGGTAAAGTATGAATCAAATGAGTTAGCTTCTACCTTTTATTCACTCAAAATTCATGATATCATTAAAAAAAAAGTGTAACTTCACTAACTATTTTTCTCTCTAATTGAAAAGATGAAGTCTTTGACCCTCCAAAAATGTATAATTTAAATGTACATTTCTTTTGTTAATTATAATTACATTTTACTTATTTATTTAATTTTATATTTGATAATCAATAATAGTGTAAAATAAGCAAATCATGTATTAGTATTGGCATTGCTTAAAGTGCATTAAGGATTTTTAGTACTAAAATGCAAATATTCATTTACTTTAAAATTAAAAATATTTTCATCTTGTTATTACATAAATTCATTTTATATTGAAAAATTATAGGATTTTTATTTATTTTTATGATACAATAAAAATAAATGAAGCATGTTTAACATTTTTATCTTACAAAAAAAAAGACTAAAATATCTTCTCCACATTGAATAATATATTGAATTATTAACTAAATACATGAAAATATGGATAAACTAGCATTTTACCCGACCCATTTATTACCCAACACATTATGAACGGGTTGAATAATTACCTGTTTACGCATTTTCAACCCGCTCACATTTGACTCAACCCGCCCCATTTCCCACCTCTAAGTCTCAATCCGCCCCATTTCACACCTCTAAGCTAGGCTAATGGAAGAGGAAAGTTCAAATATTATATTTATTAAAACAATACAATAGATAGCAATAAAACACAATACAATAAACAGTATTAGCATCAAAAGAGGGAAGGATACCTGAAAGCAGTGACGGAGGGGAAATCGGAGGTGGTAACCATGACACATATAGAGATAACAGCAAACACAAACTGACACAATCGTAGAAAAAGGCTTCCAAGAGTACCAGGCATGCCTTGAAAGTCCTTCATCCTCACCATCGGTACCGCCATAGTCATCGGCGGAGCCTCCACTGGGTGCACCGCCGGTCCACTCATCATTTCTCTCTCTGTGAATCGCTGTCTGCCTTTAAACTTTGGAATTACAATTCAAGACATTTGTGAGAAATTCATGAGAGAGAACAGAACCCTAAATGGAATCGATAAAGGAAGAAGGAGAGTGGAGCTTTGAAACTCTACTGACGTTTGCCTCCTTTGGAAGGAGAACAAAAGGGGAGAATAAAATACGTAGCCCTATGCCTTTTTTGGCCCAAATTCATTCTAATGTCTAAGTTTTTAATGAGTTTGGTATGAGTTATATTCTTTTATTTGTTTATATCAAATTTTACACGTTTTCTTTTTTAAAAAAATAATAATTTATAGTTATATTACGAAAAAGGATTTGAAAAATAAGTAATTGATATATTTGTACATTGGCTCTTGTGACAAGTCTGATTAGCTTTGTCGTTGCTTATGTCTCGAGTTGAAATAAATTACTATAATGTGTCGAGTTGAAACAAATTACTACAATGCGCCTTCGATTAAGGATTAGTAGACATTTTCCATAAGTTTTACGAACGAAAGTTCTTACTTTTTCATAGTTCTCATTTGCTACTTCAATTTTTAATCTATTTCTCGAAAGAAAATACTCAAATAAAAAAGTTTTCAAATATTTCAAAATTCTTTTTTTCTAAACTTATTTACAAGATGTTAAGTTTAATGTCTTATCATTTTTTCCTTAACTCTTTTGTGTTACATTTCAGGTATAGTACAAAGAATTTTAAGGTACCTCAAAGGTTACCTTGAGAAAGGTATAATTTTATACTAAACATGGCTATATAATGGTTGAAATCTATAGTGTTTTTGATTGGTGTAGGTCAACAAAGGATAGCCTAGAATTATATTTTATTTATTTTTTTGCATTTTTATATTTGCAAAGTGCTTTCTTATTGTTTGATGATAGAATATTTTATTTTGCAAGTAGTTTGTTCTATAATGTTATTTTTAGTTTTTATAATAAAGATATTCTATATATCAAAGTATGAAATTATATACACTGGTTATTGGACATAGTCCTAACATATGATTAGCTAAGCAACTACACATGAGCTATAGTTAAAGGATAGTAATTAAGTTTTGCAATTTGAATAGTTAATTTGGCCTTCAAAATATCTCGCATCACCGTCTTTTAAATAATTTTTCTTGAAAAAATTGCATAATTTCTCCGTTTTATCTAAAAAAACTCAATTGTTATTTTCCTGCTATACACTTAATCAGCTACAGTGGTCCTAAGTATTTCAACTTGTGCACTCTTCCCATTAACGTAAGCCTATAAATAAATGTTATTCATAAGACATACGAATAGGAAGACCTACCAAATTAACCTAATTTATATTGAACCTTTGATATAATTATAAGTAAAAATTGGTGTCTGGCCATTGTTAAAATTCGAAATTTCAAAGTTTGAAAATTAAATTTTCACAAATAAGTTTTGTGTCGAATGATATTATTACAGAAGACTCGTTATTGAGTATTCGAAAATTAATTTTTTGGCCGATCTAGTGTTATTTTTGAAATGTTTATTGATGAATTTGATGCTTGAGTTCAACTACTTCAGTTCCTATATCTTTATTTTTGTTTCCTTATGGTTTGGTGCTTATTATTATTATTTAGGTTTCATTTATTTTTTCTACTCCTTTCAATCCTAAATTTTACTTTCTCTATATCATTTTATGTCAATATATTTTACATGAATATTTGATATGCACATATAGATATATAGTATACTTGATTAACTAAAATTACATTTTTTTTTAATTTTTAGCTATACATGTCAATAAATCTATTGAATTTTATAATATGAAATATTTAGGAAGACTTGTTTGTTTAGAAAATGAATTATATTTCTTAGCTCATATTAATTCAGTCTATTTTAGTCCAAGTAAGCTTTGGGCATGATTAAACATAAACTTTAAAACAATTAAGCCTTTTGAACATTATACTTCATGAATAAAATTAGAGCCAATTGATAGAGGAGTGACACAATACTTTATATTCTTAATCTTTGTATTACATTATTAATAGTATAAGAATTCTCTAAAACAAAAATATTCTTCATGAATTAAGGATTTATAATTTACTTTCTATCGTCGTATAAGATGGAGTGTCCAATTTTTTCTGATATGATACTGCGAAAGACTTTTGTCATATTGTAGATATTTACCATCTAACAACATATGTAACCTATCTTTATAATCTCCTTTTTCTTGGACCGATTTTATAATATTTTCAATTTTAAAGCTAGTCCTGACCTCTAAGATAAATTTCTCGCCCTTATATGTCCTAATAATGATAGGATAAACTTCATCTTCCCTATAACCTCCACAAAGACTCAAGACAAGATGAATTGTAGACTCCTTTTGAATATTGTAATCAGCAAGTGTATAATCATCCTTAAATTGTTTTCCACCATATACTAATCTTTGTTGATCTGAGGGAATTCCTTCTTTGTCTTCAATCTTTGCTTTAACATTGTCAATGGTGTTGGAACTCTTCACATCCAGAGTAATGGTCTTTCCAATGAGAGTTTTAACAAAGATTTGCATCTGTAAGACAAAGTATTGAAAGTTATACAAAATAAAATATTAATGTATTCTCTTAATATTTTATTTAAGAAAAAAACAAAGGATAATATTACTAATCATTTGAACTAAATCATGATTAGATCTTGACAAGGATTTGACATACATCCCATGTAGTCTATTTTTATAATCTCCTTTTTTTTTTTTTATCGTTTTTATAATATTTTCAATTGTAAAGATAATTCTAACTTTTGAGATAATTTTTTTCGTCTTATATATCCTAATATATTATTGGAAAAAAATATATCGTGCAAAAATTCTATTCTTGTTTTGAGTTTTGCATTATTTCTATATATTCTTGCTCATAAAACTACGTAAATTCACAAAATATAGATGTAAAATAATATATATGAGATTAAAAACAGATCGATCAAGATTAAACTAACTATGTTAAAGTAATAAAAGATACGATTCAGAGCATCTGCATTAATTGAATTATGAGATGATTAAATCAATAGATAATTACAGCTTAGAGATTAAAATAATTTTTATCTTGAAATATAAAAAAGTTCACTATGCATAAGATTCAGGAAAGGGCAAAATTATTTTAAATATTCTTTAAATTAAAAAAGAAAAAGAATTGTTGTATATATTTTCATGTATATAGTATCTAATTCCTCAGTTTTTGAATTTCAATTATTCTATTTCAAACTTCATCATTCTTTCTTATGTACGCTTAAATATATAAATTTACCCATAAATTTTATATCAAAAATTTAAGAAATTAACATCCTAATTAACAAGAAAATAGACAGTAAATTATCATACTCCAAATTTCACCTCTTTTTTTTTAAAAAAAATTTTTGAGATAAAAGGGAATAAAGGAAAACTAAATTAAAATAAAAACAAAGGATAGAGATGAGCAATAGAAGAACTTACCTTAAAAAGCTTCTGTTAATGAAGAGAAAATGATAGATTATTTATGAATTAAAGAGAAAACTGTGAATGAAAGAGCCATTATATAGGAGATG
The DNA here is from genome assembly GCF_001406875.1 of Solanum pennellii. Classification (NCBI taxonomy): domain Eukaryota; kingdom Viridiplantae; phylum Streptophyta; class Magnoliopsida; order Solanales; family Solanaceae; genus Solanum; species Solanum pennellii. Next base: position 82,035,797 of record NC_028646.1, read on the forward strand.
CTCCCTAAGAAATTGCTAAATTAGAGATTAGGAGAAAAACTCGTAGTTAATTAAATATACAAACAAATAAAAAATAACTAATTTTTGCTTTATATAACAAACAAATAAAAAATAACTAATTTTTGCTTTATATATTTTCGAAAGGAGTTAACAGCAGTATAAACTTTATTTTCCTTTCTTACGGTACATAAGTACAAAATACTTTGAGTAAGGATAATGATAACGATAGCGTGGGTTTACTTATTCGCCGTTAAACTCAGGCAGCCCACAAGAATTAGCTCATTTTTAAATTCGAACAATTATTGATTTCTAAACGAGGTCTGTTAATAGCCGTCGAAAAATGCTATGTACTCAACAAAAATAAGAGCAAGTGCAGTATCAGTGCACAACCACAGTGTACTGAGCTATCCTACTAAGTGAAACATATATAAGTAACCACAACATTATAAAACAAGCATATATCATTCACATCAACGGACAATTTCACAATTCTCAAGAATATATAATTAAATCATTTCAGAGCAATAATTAGTCCTTCAATGTCAATTATCATTAGGTATGAACATAATCATCACAAGTAGATACACAACACAATTCAATGATCCTCTCGTGGAACTCAAATCCAAACTGTTGCTTGTCAGAACGTGGCAATCTGATCCCATAATTGTGTCAGAACATGGCAACCCGATCCAATAGTTGTGCCGGAATGTAGCAACCCGATCCAAGTTAACTTGCCGAAACGTGGCAATCCGATCCCCAATCACGCACCACGATCACAAACACAAGTACATCATCAGGATCATACAACAAGAGGTGATTAATGGCATACAATTATTCAATCCTCATTTACGATTAGTAAGGTGATCTGCAACATTCACATTATAAATACATGCATTATGATTTAGCTACTGCAAACATATATCACTCCAATATGAAATTACAACCATCATCTACCTTAAATCCAAGCTTGAATCACCTAAGACACTTGCATCTTCCCTTTCCGGATTCTTTTCGCTTGTTCTAGGTCTACAACAATTAATATACACAAAGATCAACAATTAAAGGTCTAATTATTCGGATTATAACAAACCCAATAACCCTAGACCAACTCAAGATCCTAATACCCAAATTAGGAATTTTTTCACCATAATTCTTAGATCAAAACTCATCCCCATCGATAATAATCCAAGAAAATAGGTTCTACAGATCAAAAAATTGATTCGGGGTGTTAAAACCTTACATTTAGCCTTAAGAATGGAGAAAAACTATGAAGAACTCGTCTGGTCGCCTCTTTAGCCCTAAAAGTCGAAAAATATCAATTATGGTCGTTTAGGGGTTTATTAACGACTTTAAGTCGCATCTGACCCGCTACAGACTCATCTCGCTACAACGGCGTCGCTCAAGGTCCCAAAATCCCTCTCCAACGGCCTCGACGGAGACAAAATGTACTCATTCATGAAAAGATCATTTCTCAGAGTTCTACTCGCCTGAATTCGATTCCGTAAAGTGGTACGGGTTCCTTATCGTCTTAGTTATGCACTCATGTAATAAAATTCACAATTATACCTCTCATTCATTACTAGATTTCCCTACACCTTAATGCCTCCGATTTCATCAAAATCTGGACTAGATTGGGAAATTTCAAGTTATTGTCAAAAAGTTTTCTGGCCCTCATTCTTTTTTGATTGACTTTTCCATAACGACGGCATCAGATAGTTATACTTTGAGGAGGACCTATCACCGCTCCACTATTTAATATATATTTTAAAGGTATATATGTGCTCACGTGGACAAATTATCATCTATAATGATCCAATATTTATTATGTCCATATGTATTGTAGAATTATAATTAATACATATGAAGTTCGTTATTTCCTTATATAGTTGTGATATTAGGAACGTGAAAATGTTTTCTTTGATTTTTTTAAAAAATATTTAGTTATATGACAGTAAAAAATTATTTGATATTTTAGAACTTTGAATTAAATTATTATCAATCAATAAAAGTTTTAAGAACTAGAACAAGGTATTATATTGCAACAAATAACTAACATTTTATTAACTTGAAAAATTATTTTCCAAGTTATATAAAAAGTTTATGGTTTTTATAAACAAAGTTATAATTATATATACGAATAATTGGTTGTATAATAGAAATAAAGTTTTTAGGTATCATGGACTCGAGGGCTAGCAACTTTCAATTGGGGTGCCTCAAATCAGTATGTTTTATCAAGTTAATTCGCAGATCAATATACTGAACAATCCTCTAAGATCATCAATATTTTATATTGTAGGCATGAATATTCAAACTAGTATTGTCTTTAGACTTTAAAAGAGCAGATTGGTTCTTACGTATGATTTCATTATTACTTGTGTTGTGTTATGAGTCTATATAGTCATTTATTTCCTATCTCCGCCCTACTCCTCATGATTCATGAACATAATATGGAGTAATTACTCAAAATGAAACAAAAAATTTACATTTTAAATTGAGTAGAATACTAGAGTGAAAACGAGATATAATTTTCACTGTCAACAAATGCTGAACTTTTTAAATCTACAAAACATACTAAAAACATCTAAAATTGTCTGAAAACAAAACTCAAGATCATCATTGAACCTAGTAAATATATTTAATCGAGAGAAAAATAAATAGCGACTATAAGTCCTAGCTCTTATATTATCACTGCTTCCATCCGTTAGAATTGTTAATCTTTGTGCCGCTTTCGTGAATTTTCCTACAAAACAAATTTGGATATATACATAAAAAAGAATGATGGTATGAATCTGGATTAAGTTTGAATATTCATACCTAAATGATTCATCACCATTCACCAAGTTGTTTTGTTTGTCCTATATCTTCAGATTCTATGAAAACTTTAGAGTGTCCAATCTCCACATTTTCCTCTGATCGAAATGATTGAGATGGTAAGTAATGTTGTACACTATTATGAACAAATGAAGTATCTGAGGAATCAGAGGTATTCTCTTTTTTATATTCATTCCCATCAGAAAAACTATTCGTTGCATGACGGGGAGAAACACTAATTCTTGAATTGCTTTGAGAGGTTTGTTGTTCAATAACTATGGGTTGACCAAAGAGTACGAATTGTGTTGTTTTTTCACTGTCAAATTTCTTAATAGTTTGGGTTGAACTTCCAAGGGTTAGCAAACTAGATATATCGGCATTTTTACTTGGCTTGGGAATCATGGTATTATTGGAGGTACTTGGACTCGCAACAACATGATAAAGTGATGGAAAACCGACAGGAGATAGACTCGAGAGCAAATTATTGGTGTGGATATCCGGTAATGATAAATTATATGGAGCATGCCTGGCTCCCTGCATACCAACAGGGGTGTTGTTAGGAAGACAACCATTGGGCCTAAGTAGATGATGGATGGGAAAACTTGACATAGGAGGATCTATAGAGAATTCTAGATGGTTATTGGGAAAACCTGACATAGGAAGAGGACCATTTAAAGGAAAATCCGAAGTGTGAGATAATCGAAGTTTCTTTAGTGGGGGTGTATAGGGATTAAAGTTGATGGTGGGCATGTTTGAGACTGGTTCCACGAGCCATGGGTTGACACACATCACATTATGAAGCAAATTTGGCTCGTCCCATGTCACCTACAACAATTAGAGAGATAAAGGTATCAACTATAGGTCGTGGTATAACGGATCACAACAACATGATATATATACTAAATATAGTTTGTATTACCTGAAGCATCCTCCAAGGTGAATCTGGCCATTGACTTGGATCGTTGGCTTGAACAGACGAAATAGTTCCCATGAACCAGCTTATCACTAAGTCTTCAGTTTCAAAGGGCATTTTGAACCTCATTCCTGAGCACCAGGGGATTTGCAATGCTGCCTTGACACGTGACGCCTTAACAAAGAACTCTGGAGTAGTACTCCGCGGATAGAAGATAACCTCAAATGGTTGTCCATTAGTTGCAAGTTTGGTAGCTTCAATAACTGATTCTGCTTTAACATTTCCCCTGTTTATCAAACTCCAACTCGAGTTTGTATTCTGATCGTCTCTGAGAAAAGCTGAAAATCCTCCGCGTGGTATAGTAAGATTACCAACCGATGGAAACCACCAAGGAGAAGTCTCGGGTTCAATTGCAACACTCTTTTTTTTAATCCTTCGAATTCCTATAGAAATTTTGTCATTTTCATTCCTTAGAAACACAATGGAATCACCTGCAACAAGCTTTTTTTCGTTGACAAAAGTACTCCAGCCGGTTGTTAAAAGATGACGTTCTGGTGTTCCTCGATAAATATGTCTGAATTGCCATGATTTCCCGTGAATATCCGTTGCTGAGAGCGTCTGAACAGGAGGATTCACATTGTAATCCAAAGTAGGAAAAATCGTATCTGCACAATTTTTCGGAACAGAAAAACCTCCACCATTATTAGCATCTGATTGAGTCAATGTCTTAGCAAACGAAAGAGGTTTACGTGAATTATCCGACCCAATTTTCACCATTCCTTCATCAGCCGTTTCGAAAAATTCACTAAGACGAACAGGCGTCAATCTAATTTTCGCAAAAACTTCATCAGTTTCACGTTCTGCCATGTATTTAATACTCAAAACTCTACAAGGAATGTAGGATGGAATCTTAACGTCACTCCTAAATTCAACATTTACACCGGCATGTTCTGCGTGTCCTTGAGGAAAATACAACACTATCGAATTAACTGCAGGCATTTTTACTATAGTACCAGCACATGCTTGCCACAATCGAGAATCAAAACAATTTGATTTGTTGTCCGCCATTAACAGATTCTGCAGAAACATTAATCAGTATAAAAAAAAATGGGAAATCAAATTTTGATTCAATTGAAGATCATACCTTTCTGCAAAACTATCTAAAAAAACTCAGAAATTTATGTTGAAGTGAGTGTGGTGCAGAGTGAGTAAAATTTGTGAATAAATATAGCAGCAAATGCAATGGACTAACAAAATCGCGGAATTAAGGAGAGAGAGCGCCCTAGAGAAAATAGGAAGAGGTGGAAAACGAAAAACATGCCCATGTTATTTATTTTATCTTTTTCTCTCTCTTTAGAAGTGTTATTTGCAGTTAAATTTTAGTGGAACATTTTGATAATTTTCACCTCTTTATTCGGATTCAGAAACCAATCAAAATAACAAAGATATAACTTTTTTTTTATTATTATTTGTATTAATATTACTATAATATATTTATCCTCTTTGGAATTAATTATAACGAATTATTCAAAGCATATATTATAGCGAAGAAGATTGTTTTTATTTTGATCAAATAAAAAATATTTAACATATTGAACATTTGGACAAAAATAAAAATAAATGTGTGGTAGTAAGTGAAGCAACACTGACCTGGTTATTGTGCTTGCTAACTAGCTATTGAGAGGAAGTTTAACTTTTTACTGGATTAACCTAAACTTCAAATTTAGTTGGGTGAAATTTCTTGTGTACGACTATTTATCTATTTTTGTCTCTCTAACATTTTGTTTGAAGAGTTGTCTATTATATTGTGTTGTATTATATTATATCGTATATATTTTTATTTTGATCAAATAAAAAATATTTAACATATCGAACATTTGAACAAAAATAAAAACAAATGTGTGGTAGTAAGTGAAGCAACACTAACTTGGTTATTATGCTTGCTAACTAGCTACTGAGAGGAAGTTTAACTTTTTACTGGATTTACCTAAACTCCAGATTTAGTTGGGTGAAATTTCTGTGTATAACAAGATGGACTTTACCGAGGCTGAGAATGGACCAACTATTAAATCTTGGGTGGAAATTTCTTTTACCGATTTCTCTAGGTAATCTATTATTGACAACCTCGTCCCAACTTCTTTCACTGTAAAAGACCACAATATCCTAGATTCACGACTTGTCTCAAACAAGAGAAAGAAACAAGCATAAAATCTTTTTTTATAGATATTCAACATATGTTCCCTATGATAACTGAATTCATAAATTATGGTCAACAAACAATACGAGCCGCCAGATATATCGGCCAAGGTTTCATGATTACCCTGTCCCACGCAAATCGTTTACCTGTAACTATTCAATACCCCTACGAAAAATTGATCACATCGGAACGTTTCCGAGGCCGAATACACTTTGAATTTGATAAATGCATTGCTTGTGACTATTTACCTATTTTTGTCTCTCTTACATTTTGTTTGAAGGGTTGTCTATTATTGTATTATGTTGTATTGTATTATATCGTATATATTTTTTTAATATATAGTGTTTGATAGATTATATAATTTTATTTTTGGATAAGAAAATGCAGGAGTTCTCTTAACGGACAGAAGACACCGACACAAGAGGAGTCCTCACCAGTGTGTCCTTCCATCTTTTAATTTGAAATAAAAATATATTTATTTATTTATTTAGATCCAAATTAATCCACACCAACAATTATATTCTTTCGTCATGCAATAAATAAATAATTTCAACATAATATACATATATGTATTAACCATATACATATCCAAAAAAGAAAGCTAAGATGATTGGACTCTTCAAAAATATTATTTATTCATATCAGATTTTTTATAAAATATATTTTTAAAGAATTCTATATGCATTGGTTGACATTTTTTTTTCTACTCCACATCCTTACGTGCTGCTAAATCAATGTTTTGCAGCTTTTTAAGTGTTTTTTTTACTAATCTATATTTAAAAATAATTAATTTACATTTTTTATTTTATATCTAATAATTTAATGTAATCTTGATAGAGGGTTCGAAAGGATAGGGTATACGCATATTTTACCTCGATTATTTTTAAGGAATTTCACTCTATACCACTATGTTTTCTGAAATTTGCTCTTTTTTCTATTCTTTCTCACATTTGTTAATTTGGACATGCGATATAGAATCATGATATGAAATCAGTTGAAATTTTATTTTATTTGCATATGTAATTTAATTTTTTTCTCAGAAATATAAAAATCTGACAGGTTGTAAAAACTATCAAAGTTTCTCCAAATTCTTATGCAATACCAAGTGAGCAAAGCATAGTTCATAAATAAGATATCCAAATTCCACAAGTATTGATAAATCACAGTCTCCATGTTTTTTTTATAAATAAATGTTGTGATTACAAACTTTCAAATACACACAATTTTATAAAAATCTACTAGTCGATAATCGTAGTAACTATTTAACTTTTTAAATATAATTCTTTTAATGATACCAACAATCTCTTCACTCCAAGCATGTGTCTTTTTTATAAAATTTAAAATGACATGGTTCTTTTTTATAAAATTTAAAATGACAGGGTTCTTTTTCTTATATAATATAAATTTATAGGCCAAGTTTTACGTTTATGAAATATGAAGAGTATAAAGAGGGTAGATAAGAGGAGAGGAAAACAGTTGTTTAAACTGCCAAAGACTCGGTCCAAAACTATTTTTGCTACCAACACTCACTGTTTTTTAATTAATTACTAATACACATAAAAACAACAAATAATATAATTAGTACAAATATATACTAATTTTCCCCATTCCTAATTGATTATCATTATTAAAGACCTTTTTTTCTAATTATGTCGTGTGTTTATCTTCATTTTGATTCTTCGTGTTTGTGTAAATTTGCAGCATAGAAATTATTGTCAGTCAATTGAAACAATAAAATTATTGCATTATTGACTTTTGACTCCATTTGGATACATGGCATTTCTAAGACTTGGCTCCAAATCTGAGGCCTTCCGTCGTGAAGGCCAAGCTTGGTAAGTCCCTTTTGTGTTTTTTTCTTTTTCATTTGATGTTCGCTTCGAGAATCTGATTAATTTAGATTTGTGATGTATATAACTTATTAAAGAAGAAAATGCTCCCTATTAATTTATTTATTTTTCATTCTTATAGATCGATGTCCAATGAAAATAAAAAAAAATCGATCCGTTTGTAATCATATACTAGTTGGATTAACGGATCAGTTGATCGGAAAATGATAACAAAATGCATAACTCGTTAGAAGGAGTTAGTCCCCTGTCAAATTTGATTAAAAAATTTGAGCTTATGATTAAAATCACTATGTTCACTAACAGAAGTTCAACTTCACTTTTCACTTTTGATGCCGCACCTGTGTTTAATTTATTTTTGGAGAATATGATATGCATCCATTGATATTGTTGAAGAGTTCGAGCAACATCGTATTATTAAAAGTTCAAAACATATGATTCATTTTTGTTTCTGAAGTAACAAACTTAGAAATGTTTTCTTTGAATTATGAACTCTCTTCAGGCATTGCACATCAGGCCTTCCCAGTGATGTTACATTTGAAATTGGAGAAATGTCCTTTTATCTACACAAGGTACACACCTTCTTCTTCTTTTGTTGTTATCAATTACTCCCTCCGTTTCAACCTGGTTTTGTCTTGACACGGAGTTAAAGAAAGTTAAAAAAAAAAAACTTTTGAATCTTATGGTCTTAAAGCTAAAGATATATAGAATGTACCAAAATGTTGATCTTAAACATGCCAAGTAACACAAACAAATTGAAAACGGAGGTATAGTGTTTGTGCATTTATCTTGTTTGTGTATTATTCTGCAGTTCCCATTGATATCAAGAAGTGGACTACTAGCAAAGCTAATTAAAGATTCATCAAAAGACGACGTATCAGTTAGCGAACTGCAGCTCAATGACATACCTGGTGGTGCTAAAGCATTTGAGTTAGTAGCCAAATTCTGTTATGGTGTCAAAATAGAAATCACTCCTTTGAATATAGTGAGCCTTAGATGTGCATCAGAGTATTTGGAAATGACAGATGAATATGGTGAGAGAAATCTCATTGCACAAACAGAATCTTTTCTTAACGAAGTTTTTGGGAATTGGACAGATACTATAAAAGCTCTTGAAACATGTGAAGAAGTTCTTCCACAGGCTGAAGAGCTTCATATTGTGTCGAGATGCATAAATTCCTTAGCAATGAAAGCTTGTACCGATACAAAGTTGTTTAACTGGCCTGTGTCTGAAAATGGTCACGAGGATACCACAGACACGGAGGTGTGGAATGGTATATGCACTGGATCCAAGACACAGCCAATGACAGATGATTGGTGGTATGAAGACGTGTCGTTCCTTAGCTTACCTCTGTATAAACGGTTGATTCAGGCAGTTGAAGCCGGAGGAATGAGGCCTGATAATGTAGCAGGTGCAGTTGTGTTTTATGCAAAGAAATATATTCCTTTGATGAATAGACAAGCAAGTTTCAAGGATGCTACTAGCCAAACTAATAAATCAGGATCAACAATTTCAACTCCATCAGAAGCAGACCAAAGGGCACTTTTAGAGGAGATAATGGAGTTGTTGCCAAATCAGAAAGGAGTAACAGAAACTAGGTTCGTAAGCTGTTTACAGAAAACACACTTTTATTTACTTCATCATATTATGTCTTAAACATTTTTTTCCTTTTTGTTTGGCCATGAGATTTGAACTTAGGGGTGCATGTGTTTGATACTGAGAAAATGTTTTCCAATTTTTCCATGTTTGGTTGGTCAAAACGTTTTGAAGAATATTCTTCTTTGGGAATACAAGTTACTTGAAAATGAGAAAAGTGACTTTCCTAATCGGCCCTACCACCACTTAATCACCCCATCCCCATAGTGTTTTTCTAAGAGATCCTGACTTATTATAGATGTTTTGAACTCAAACTTACTTATAAGCCATAGGCTATGAGTCCATCCAAACAAGCGCGTATAAATGCTCGAGACAATAACTTCTTGCTTACTTAACAAATATTAGAAATTAAGAAAGAAAATCACTTATTTCGAAAAAGAAGTTCTAAGAAAACATCTTCATTCATATCAAACACACCTTCCGCCTGCTCTGGTACCATAATGAGTTGCGTGAATTATCTTATTTACAAGTTTATGTTGTTGTTACATAGAGCATACTTTTAATTACGTATTTTGCATATCTATACAGGTTTCTTCTTAGGCTACTGCGTAGCGCTATGATGCTACAAGCAAGTCCATCTTGCAGGGAGAATTTGGAGAGAAGAGTGGGATTGCAATTAGATCAAGCTGCACTAGATGACTTATTAATACCAAATATGGGATATTCAGTAGAAACTTTATATGACATAGACTGTTTTCAGAGAATTTTGGATCATTTCATGTCAATAGACCAGGCTTCTTCTGCACCATCTCCATGTATTATGGAAGAAAACCAATTGATGGAAGGTTCAACTTCATTAACTTCACTAACAAGGGTAGCAAATCTAGTGGATTCATATCTTTCTGAAGTCGCGCCTGATGTTAATTACAAGTTCCCTAAATTTCAGTCTCTTGCTGCAACAATCCCGGATTTTGCAAGGCCACTTACTGATGGTATCTATCGTGCAATTGATATATATTTGAAGGTAACAAGTAGTTCTATATGATACGCATCTTCTTACTTCAAATGTGTCGTTTAATCTATGTAAAATTGCTATGTAATGCATGCAGTTACTTGAGCTGAGGGTCTTTTGGAAATAGTATTTCTACCTCCATAGGGTAGGGACAAGTTCTGCAGACTTTACATGTGGGATTGTACTAGAAATGTTGTTGGGATTTACATATATTAAACTTCACAGTGATCTAATATTGTGCATCCTTTCTTACACATTTCAATTTTAGGCACATCCTTGGCTCACAGACTCAGAAAGGGAGCAAATCTGCAGACTAATGAATTGCCAGAAGCTCTCGTTGGAAGCTTGCACACACGCTGCTCAAAACGAGAGGCTACCTCTTAGGGTCATAGTTCAGGTCTTGTTCTTTGAACAACTTCGACTAAGGACATCAATATCAGGATTGTTCTTTGTCTCAGATAATCTTGACAACTCCCGAAGTACTACTCTTCATGGAGGCAACAGGAACACAAACACATCAAATGGTAGAGGATCAAGTATCGATGACATGAGGGAGCGTGTTGCAGAACTAGAAAAAGAGTGCAACAGCATGAAACAGGAGTTTAAAAAGGTGGTAAAAACAAAGAAAAAGTGGAATGTGTTTTGTGGAAGAAAATCTGAGTGTGACTTGAATTCAGTAAATCCCAGCAAGTTACAACCTCGACATGTTAATGAGCGTAAAAATCAAAAGAATGGAGGCTCTAGATGAAGGTAGACATAGTAAATTTATCATTATGTTTTGTTCATTTCTTGCCATCAGGACTTCGTTTAGTATCATATATGCTATGGTCTCTGATCATATGGATATTGGTCTGACATTTGATAGACAAGATTCGAGTTTTTTGTTATAGGATGTGTGCATTCTATTGCTATAGAAGGCAGCATGCCAGCTACAATTGCTTATCTACCAAAGAGACTTGAGTATAATGTTTCCACAAAAGCAGGTAAAAGAGGTTGTATAGTTTTACAAGGTGGTGAATGAACTACTAGAGTACAAGGCACGCGGAGATTAGATATCACTCATCCTTTCATGCATATAATATTACATAGACTTTTAACGTTGTATTGTATTTGTATGCGATGAGCATTTTTCGAACACAATCAACAAATTAAGTTTTCAAACAAAAAAATTGTGCAACAACCACATTCACTTCACACCAAGATAACACATCCCAAAGAGTGATCTAACATGTCATTCTCTAGTCCATTATCAACTAATGGATATAATAATATTACAGGTTAGAATTTATCCCCAAGGCAATTTTTGGAACATAAACAGTAAAACAAAATATACTGAGTACTCTCATTAGTCTAGATGCAGATACCAAAATTTTTGTACCAAATTTGGTGTAAAAGTAGCAGCAGGTGTTGACGATTGCAAGCATTTCGTGAGCTTTGTTGCGATTTTCATCATTTCCAGGCCCTGCCATGTAAGATTTCACATTTGTAAGAAGCTAAAACACATTCAACAAGAGCGTTGAACCGTAAATTAACCATAGGAGAGTATACAGTGATGAGTTTTCCGTCTGCCTTTTAAGAGACTATGAATAAATTTGAAACATGAACATGTGAGTTGTTTACCTCAAGTTTTTCCCATTAAAAAAGATGTAGTTCAATACATTCAAAATTGACGCCTGGGGGGTCGCTCTTCTGCAGCGCTTACGCGAATGGGCCTGCCATCAAGGTCCTGCACAACAAATCACACCAGATGCATAGTATCAGAACAGCCTGATGAGAATATCGTGTATCTTTTCACAATAACTCGAGATTTAATTTATAATCCTAGTTTAAATCAGGGTTAGTAAAAATATACTTACAAAGCCATTCAAGCTATCGATTGCCTTGTTGACCTCTTGAGCAGAACTGAATGTGACAAATCCAAAACCCCTTGATCTACCACTATCTCTGTCATAGACTACTTTGCAATCAACAACTTTTCCTTGATCACTGAACAATTCTCTAAGTGAAAGGTCATCGACACCCCATGAGAGGTTTCCTACATAGACTCTGTTGGAGCTATCAAAATTTCTCCCACCTCGTGCACCTCCATAAGAAGAATTCTCACTTCTTCCACCTCGTCCACCTCCAAAAGAATTCTCCCTTTTCTCTGGTGCTGGCCCAGAGTTCACTCTCAATGCCCTCCCGTCGATTTCCTGCAAGAGAAACATCAAAACATTTACTTAGATATGCATGTTTCTTTTGGAAAGACAAGATTTGTAGAATACACAAATGACAAATTGAAAAGTGAGACTAGAAAGTGTTATCATCCGCAGCTAATTAGCTTAGCAAGTCATATTCACTTATCGAAACATTAAGCAGACACTGTAATACAAGTTAACTCGAAGATACTAATAAATGGCAAGAGCAAAGGGTAAAACTTTACATATCCATTGAATTGTTGTTCAGCAGCTTCCACTTCTGCTTTTGATGACATTGTCACAAAACCAAACCCTCTGCTTCTTCCTGTGAGCTTGTCATATATAACCTGCAAAAGTATAACAACTTCAATACAATCCTAGCATCTCGCATCCAATCGAAAACTCGATATAGGCAAATAAATCTTCTCAAGCTCCCTACAGTGAATAGTACAAAACACAGCCCTTTCTCCAAGATACTTGAGCAAGCATGGAGAAAACGTTTTACTACTATTCGAACAAGTTTCATAGCATGTCTCATTATCACTAACTCATTTAGTTAAACATTAGAGGTCTTAAGGGTGTCAATTCTTTGCCGAAAAACTACACTATTTGAATTACGTCTTAACTGCAAATACAATAACAGGGCACAATTCTATTTACTTCAATTATGATTTTAAGCAACAAAATTAAAGTTTCCCAATAATAGAAACAATGAATAATTAGCTAAATTACCTCAACCATCTCAACATTTCCAGCTCGTTCGAAAAGCTCAGCAAGTGTAGCACTATCAACACTGAACGGCAAATTACCAACAAAGAGTTTAAGGTCCGGAGAGAAATTGGGTTCTTCTTCTACTTCTCCAACATCATCTTCCAATTGGTCAAATTCAGATAACGCCACGTTACGAACGAACCGAGAGCCGAAAGAAGAAGATTCAAAAGGCTTGATAGAAGAAGGGGTTGAAGATGATAAAGAAAGATTCAAAGAGGACGAAGGAAGAGAGAAGAAGGAAAATGAAGTTGGTGTGGAATTGGGTTTCAGAGAAGAAAGGGTTTGTGGAGTTACAAAGAGAAATTGAAGAGAAGAAACTGAAGAAGCCATTGTTGCTAAGACGCCGAGTTGATGATAGTGTAGAAGTGGAAAGATAAGGTTTTTCAAGATTTTGAAGAAGCAACGTTCATATTTATAAGTGGGAAAATGTGTAGATATTTTCATTTTTTTAGGTTAAGGCCTAAAAGCGGGGAATAAGGCCCAATGGGTTAATTTGTTTCTATAGCCAAAGTGGCAAACACCAAAGCCCTTTAGATTTTTGTATTCTATTTGAGGGTTGGATTTAATTTAGAGTAAATTTTAGAAATAACAAAGAAAATTGTATTTGAATATGTATATGTTTTTTTCATGTTAGGCTAGAGTGTCGAGAGAGATTAGCAGAGATGAGAGAGGGGAGGGCAAAGAATGGAGAGAGTTGACTTGTATATGAATATAGATTAGATAATTATATATATGTAACTACTATGTATACGTATCAATGATTGTATTTGTATATCTACATAAAATTTGAATTCATATACAATTGAATCTAGTTAAAACATTTGTATTTGTATATCAAATCTCTTTCTCGCTTTATACAAATACAAATTATACATTTGGCAGGTCTTCTCATTTAAGGATAGAATTAAAAAATGATTTTGATCTTGAAATTTTTTATATGCAATTTAATTTTTCAAAGAAGAGATTTATATTTATATTGTTTGAACTCTTTAAAAATGTTCACCGTGAGTTACAAACATGAAACTTTGGTTTCATTCGGCTTCTTTATGGAGATGAATCAATTTATAGATCTAAGGTGTTAACTTGGTCTCATTTGATCATATTTATGCCCTTCAACTTTAGGTTTGCACACGTAGACATTTAAATTTGTATAAAATTGAACAAGTAGATACATAAGTCCTATGTGGAATAATGCATATACGACATGACCACGTAGGTAACAAATTGTCATGTAGCAACTTGTGCATAGTCGAAGTTGGAGGACATAAATGTGAGCTGAGACCAAATTAAAAGACATAATTACGTATTATGCCTTTTCTTTTCAAGATATTATATTATTATTTCAATAACTTTCGACATATGTCAAAAAAAATAATAAAGAATTAGAATGAAATAAGAAATTTTTTGTCGAATTTTCCGTTTACGAGTCCATGCGTTTAATCTGGTGTCTTGTGTATTATGAATCTAACTTAGATAAAAATAGAAGGGCATAATGCATAAATATGATCTCTAACTTGGCTTAACTATCATCTATGCCCTCCTACTCTGAATGTTCACAAATAGACGCTTAAAACTGTATAAAATTAAACAGGTAGGACGCATTGACTTATATGCCCTTATCTATTACCCCCTTCTATTCTAAACTCTGTTTTTTCTTCTTCATTTTACCAAATGATCAGTGAAAATTAGTTGAGAGTTTAGGTGGTAATGTTGTTCTTATGGTAGACGCGTATGATGAATCGCAAGCATACGCCAAAAAGAGGGCTGAAGAGGAAGGCCGAACATTCATCCCTCTTTTCGATCATCAAGATGTCATTGCAGGGCAAGGTACTATAGGTATGGAGATCAATCGCCAACTCAAAGATAAAATGCACGCGATATTTGTACCTGTTGGTGGAGGGGAACTTATAGCTGGTATTGCTGCATATGTAAAAAGAGTTGCCCTTGATGTAAAGATTATTGGAGTGGAACTATGTGATGCAAATGCAATGGCAATGTCATTACACTAAGGTCACAGAGTCATACTGGACCAAGGTGGAAATTTTGCAGATGGCATAGCTGTTAAAGTTGTTGGTGAAGAAACTTTCCGTCTCTGTAAGGAACTAATAGACGGGGTGGTCCTAGTTAATCGCGATGCTATATGTGTATCGATAAAGGCTAGCAGCCAATCTTTTGGATTACAAGTTTATAACTACTATGATTTTATCTGTTTGATTTTTGCCATTAGTATTGTTGAAAACCAAATCTTTCAATGCCTTTAGTTTATGCTCTATCAGCTAGAGTGACCATTGGAATTTTTGTTAATATCTCTCTTTAATGCGAGCATCGTACCTGAACTAGCAGGTGTTTGTGTTTACTACCTGAGTTTTTACCAACTATTTATCAAAACATGCCTCAAAATTAATGAGCCCGTTGTTACGTGGATGGAATTCTATATGGGCAAATTAAATCTTTTGATGATGGTATTCAAATACTTGGTCAACTCAGCCTTGAGGTGTGTTTTGACAAATAGTGGGCGATAAACTGATAATTTGGTAGGAAATACAAACACTTGATAGTTCATAAATGATACTCGCAAAGAAGTAATACTTCAGCCTTCAGATGTGCCTTTTACCATTATCTATTATCAAAATAATCTTAGAAGTAACAGATAACTGGTTTCTTATCTGAATTTTAGTTTATTTGACATGAAAAAAGCTTGTTATTTCTTTTTAATAGGACATATTGGAAGAAAGAAGGAGCATATTAGAGCCTGCAGGTGCACTTGCACTTGCAGGAGCTGAAGCATACTGCAAGTATTATGGCCTCAAGGATGAAAATGTAGTAGCAATAACAAGTGGAGCCAATATAAACTTTGACAGACTAAGATTGATAAGCAAATTTGCAGATGTTGGTAGAAATCGCGAAGCTGTGCTAGCTACTTGTATGCCAGAAGAGCCCGGAAGCTTCAAACGGTTCTGTAAACAGGTCATATAGAGCACTCAATATGCTATTTTGATCACTAAATCTCTATAGATGGTTACTCAACTAATATTATTATCTCAGAAAGTCACGTTCTTTGAAGAAAATTAGAATGTAGAAGAAAGGTGACTTTTTGAGACATAATAACACTATTAGTTGAGTGACCATATAAGATATCTACCCATGTCTTTGACAAATGTGAAAAGTCAACTTGGATTATAGATTGGACCGACGATGAAGTTTATTGAATTCAAGTACAGATATCATTCTAGAGATGAAAAGGCTCTAGTGCTTTACAGGCAAGGTTCTTGATCTTTTAACGAGACGTTGGCTCATTTTAACAGACTTCACCTTTTTTTTCACAAGAAAATATCTGTTTTGGTCTGCAGGGTTGCTCATCAAACGAAATCGGAACTTGAAGCTCTGATAGAGAAAATGAGATCAGCAAAACTGCACACTGTTAATCTTACAGATAATGACTTGGTCAAAGATCACTCGAGACATTTGGTAACATACTGAATTTCATCAAATCTTTGTTACTTGTATTGTTATTTTTTGAATCGCGGAAATATTTATATCAATAAATTTCAGAACTGGGATTCTCAATCAGTAGAAAGAATATCAATCAGTCAATCTCATTCCTAACTGTTTTGAGTACATTAGCAAAGATTTTGTAAAATATGGAGTTTTCATTAGGTATCGATGGCTCATATGTTTTGATTTCCTTCTTTTTTCCCACTTGCTATCAATTGTGCAGACAGCCAGTAGATCAAATCTTCACAATGAGCTTCTTTGTCGATTCACTTTCCCCGAGAAGGCTGGTTCTTTGTCAAAGACTATAGATGCTTTCAGCCCGCGTTGGAATATAATTTGATCCATTATCTCGCACAAGTACCATTTTAGAACCTTTTAAGTTCCATTCTAGTAAAAGTATCCAGTGTTCCTACTATTATTTTTTATGTAATTTGATTGCAAATGTTTAAAGTTGGCATACAAGTTACAGGACGAGTTTGATGAATTCCAAGGTTGTGCTTGTAGACTCGGTTATTTGTATGTCATGAATCAAATGATGCTTTCAAGCTTATGAATAAAGATGTTGATGCCAAAATAAAGAAATGAGACCTTGGAATAGCAAATTATTCATCATATACATGGTTCTGTTTTTTTTTTTTCGCAACTTTATTATGTTTCTTACAAGTAAAGAACATTGTGAATAGCCTCAACAACATTTAGCAGGAACCAATCTGAACCATGATTTGCCAATAAAGAAACTGATATAGGAAGATTATCTTGTATACCTAGAGGTATACTAACCTGGCAAAATCCAGATACTCCAGCAATTGACAAAAGACTAAAAGCTTTAGCACGAAATCCTTCCAACGTAGTCGTCTCAGTTTTTAGTTTTGGTGGAGGTCCAGGAACAGTTGGGATTGCAAGTATTCCACAATCCCCAAGTAGACCAGTAAGAGCTACTCGAAGCTCAGTCTTCACAGTTGGGAACACGTCAATATCTTCATCTT
The DNA here is from genome assembly GCF_001406875.1 of Solanum pennellii. Taxonomy (NCBI): domain Eukaryota; kingdom Viridiplantae; phylum Streptophyta; class Magnoliopsida; order Solanales; family Solanaceae; genus Solanum; species Solanum pennellii. Next base: position 82,053,600 of record NC_028646.1, read on the forward strand.
TGGTAGTTCTCAACGCCTCCTGCACGCGTTCTGCTATTCCAGGACCTAAACTAGGCTTCACATCACTAACCCATTCTCCGTGATTCTCTTTGAATTCGTATTTCTGAAGCAACCTCATTGCAGCTGAAAGAGCTCGCAATGAGGATGGAATGTAATCATTACTGCTAGTTTCAATAGTCATGAATTTCTTCAAACTCGGAACATTTTCCTCAATGTAATCACCTATACTCACATATTCAATCATTTGATCACTTCCACATAGCTCCCTCACCGAATCAACAAGTATTCCAATCGTTTGACGATTACTCTTAGAATCCAGAAGCTTAAAACAATCTTCTGCTACAATAAATTTAGTTAGACCTTTCGATTCGTGATCAGATTGAAGCAATACTCTTCCAACTTGCTTTAAAATACAAGCATTCCTCGCAAACCATCCAACTGTATCGAAACTTTGTGCCATAGGTATAACTCCATCAACTGAAACAACTCCATGAGAAGGACGAATACCGTAAATCCCACAATACGATGCAGGAACTCTAACGCTTCCGCCAGTATCTGTTCCTAATGCGAAATCAACAATTTTTGCACCAACAGCGACTGCAGATCCACTTGAAGATCCTCCAGGTACTCTATCTGGTGCAACAGGATTAACAGGTGTACCGTAATGAAAATTTTCGCCGTTGATGCTGTAAGCCATTTCATCCATTACGGTTATACCGATACAAGTAGCACCAGATTTCAACAGAGATAGTACAGTTGGTGCAGTACATATTGCTGCAGGATGAGTTTTTCCCCAATCTGGATTTCCAAAACCAGTAATTTGTCCTTCTAAATCAAATATGTCTTTCACAGCAAAAGTTAGACCATTGAGTTCATCTGAATCAGAGCCAATTGGTTCTAATCTTAGTTTTTTCATGAATGCTCCGCATGATTTCAATGACTCCATCTCCATTATTTTCATCATTGTTTAAGGTTTACACTGAAAATTTTCATAACAAGTTTTACAGGATTGAATTTGGGATTTTAGACAAAATCTCAAATAACACGTGTCGTATTACTATTGGCCATACGAAAACAAGGAAAAGATAATGTTTGATGTGAAATACAATGGGTGGTCGACCATCCGGGCAGGAGCGGACAATCGACTCGATTCAGATGAACTCAATAATTTAAAAAAGGATTATAATTTTGATTTCATAAATTCAAAATTTTAATTATGCTTTCGATAATAGGACTATCAAGGGTACGGACTTTTCCTAACAAAGACTACTTACATCCACATGATGTGAATTTCACTCTTTGTTTTATTATTTGTCTTCGTTCATGTCTAAGATAGAAGAACCTGGAAATTGAAGGATGACTTTTTTTTAATTTTTTTGGTTTGATCGTAGACTTTTTAAATAATATTTAAGAAAAAAATTGACAAATAATGTTTGTTCATATAATTTGTTGTTATTCGATAAATAACTCAAACTTTTAAATATTAGAAAAAATTAGTATTTTGAGTCAAATCTCATTATTTAAGAATTTTTAATAATTCAAATTGTACATCAAATTTTTATCTTTTATAACTCTATAGTAGTTGGTTGCATTATTTTACCTTTTTTTTTTTACGTGAACATCAAAGTAGTGATGGCCAAAGAGATGATAAGGTTGTTGATAAAAATGATGAACAATCGACTTAGGGTAATGCTACGTAATACAAACTTATAGTTAGCTTTGGCAGTTTTTAAAATTTATGGGCATAAATCATATTTTTTTAAAAAAATTAAATATATTTCTCAAATATTATAATTAAACACAATGTAAAATTTCACCTAAATTTTCATCCAAATAATATTTATCAAAAATATTTAAAAATGTATGATCAAGTGGCTAAGCTAGTCTCACTACTATTGTACTAGCTCTTGTATGCCCCAATCAATTACTAGTACTAGATAGGATAAAGCATCAAAAATAAAATCACTGATATTGTGGGATAATTGAACCAACTCATCTACCACTCACTTCTTGTTAGTATAAAAAAAACGACATATGGTGTCCTTTTTTGGAGGGGTGGGCGTGGGGGGTGCTATATGATTTTCATTCGAGATATTCAATATCTATAAAAATAATCCTACTAAATTATAATTTGCATAAAAGAAAATTACATTGATATGATATTTTGGGATAAAATTTATTTGTATTGGGTGTTTATATCAAATCAATACATACATATTATGTATTTAAATTTATAGTTCATTTCACTTTATTAAATTACGTAATTATGCATTTTGCATTGATTTGATATAAACATATCATGCACGTTTCCAATGTTTTGTATCCACTCATTTCAGTATACACGTTTAAGTGTCAAGATTATTTAGAGCCAAGTAAGTCTATTGACTGTGATTTATTGTCCCAGTGCCTACAAATTGTTCTAAAGATTGGACCTCAAATTAAATGACGAGAAGCTAAATAAATAGATAAAAATTATTTTTCTTAAAATAAAAATAACGAAAAGCGTAAAAGATTGATTCTGAAACTAAATAAAGAGAAACTAAAAATGTAAATAAAAAATGTTCGCAACGGTGATTCAGACCTTGGACACAAAGATCAATTTAAGAGAAAATCTATCGCTACACCACAACTTGCTTCTTTTTCACGAGGGCCAGAGGGTTCAAAAATAACATATCTACATAAAAATAAAAAATTTACCTTACATATATCATGTAACTTTTTATCAAAAGGATTCATATGAACCCTCATGTCCAATAATTTTATCATCAAACAAAGTGCCATTTTGTCACCCATATTAATTAAGAATTTACAAAAAAATTCAAAAAAAAAAACTTCTTTTTTTCTGTATGTGCCTCCAAAGCTCCGAGAAAACTAAGGGGTCGTTTGGTACAAAGATTCATAACGCATGGATTAGTAATGCAGGGATTAGTAATGCAGGGATAAGTAGTGCAGGGATTAGTAATGCAGGGTTTATTTTTATCAAGTGTTTGGTTCATTTTTTCCCACCTCATCTTGTGTTTGGATTATAGATCTATAAAAAGCTTCTTTCCAATTATACCCTTGAATTATTATGTAATTGGATCAAGATAGATAATTGTTGGACAATATTATTTTCATAACCTTCTAACTAGCTATGGGAAGAACAATTTAGTTGTCTTGTTTGTTATTTTTTCCACTTGAATTATTTGAGGATAAATAGTTGTCATCTTAATAAATTGATCACTCATAAAAGGTCATTTTTCAATTAAAAAAAGATAAACCATCTACTTTCAAAATTGAGAAAGTGGTCAACAACGGTAAAATTGAATAAACCATCTACATGGACACATAAAATTGCAAGTTTTAGTTTTAATATGTATGTAAATTTTTTAAATTGTTTAAAATATAAATAATTAGAAAACCAAGCAAAAAAATAATA